>NC_092206.1:98338478-98375200 GCF_043381705.1 Parasteatoda tepidariorum
TATATAAATCCGAAATGAATCAATATAGCCAAAGCGAAATATATCAATACAATAGTGTGAGGAGCACTCAAACAAAAAGTACAACAAATAGAATAGAACACTTTAAGTAAAAATATCACGTAAAAACAAAAAATAAAATGTAAAGAAAAAACAGAATAAAACGTAAAATAAAATCTATAAAGCGAGTAGCGAATTCAAATGAACTTACATGAAAGGGAAATTTTTCAAGGATGATTTAAAATATTTTCGTAACAAGAGTGCCAGATTACAAAATATGAAAACAGAAGCGCAAAATGAGGTAAAAGCGTAAATAGAGGAGTTTTGTTTTATAGTGCGTTCTTACTGCATTACTGAAGTGCATTTGATTTGTTAGTTATCAAGGATGGGCGCGAAAATGAATGTGCACAAGGTATATTGTACAATATATTGATACAATATTAAAAAGCACTCCTTTTTGTGGATATAATCATGGGAGCTGATGAAAAGATTGTTTCTTTTATTTTCCAGATTTTTATAAATTTTATAAATTTTTTTCTTCCTTTTTGCGGATTTTTTTTTCCAGGATTTTCATTATTTTTATTATTATTATTATTCTTTTTCCCTTTTTTCCTGTTCTGTAATATTTTCCATGTTTTTTCTACATTTTGAACTCATTATATGAGTACTTGCAGCTTATGCTCAGTAAATAAAACTTATTGTTTTTATTAATTTTCTTCATTTTCTTTTTGTCCTTTTTGTACTTATTTATTAGGCTGTATACTATATGTCATCCTGTGAAATCTTCGAAAAAAGTTCTTAATGATAGGAAAGTAACAAATTAATTGATTACTCTAAATAGGAGAGTTTTAAACTGAAGTAAATCCAGAAAACATGTTACAATTAAGAGATACAAGGTCAAAAACCCAACCCCATTTTAGTGATATGTTACAAATGAGTGAATCGCCTTTCCTTTTGTTCTGTTTTATAATAAAAATAATAAAAACATAAGGATAAATGAAAGAATCCATGATAATGAGAAAATTTTTTATTTTTTAATTTTTTTAAAACTTATATGTATATTTTTGTCTTTTTTCTTTTTTTTTTTTTGTTAATGGAGTTAAAAAAAATTTGTAATGAGAATTCAAATCGAAGCTCTTTCACGTAAGTCTTTAATTTTTAAGAGGAAAATTGTGGTCAAAGTAATCTGAAATTTAATTTATTACACATTGATAATACCGATTAAAACCGAAGAATAATTTTGGTTTCCACTTTATGATTGAAAAATTCTTCCTGATTATTTTTCTGTATGATATAAATATTATTATTTTATAAATTAGTGAAAATTTTGAACTGTAAAGAATTTTGTATCTTTATATTCAATTATAATAACAAAGTAAAAATTTCATAATAGCATTTATATATGTCATTTTTGAATCAATAATTATTAAAGTAAAAATTCTTATTATCTATGCTTAGTGTATTTCTGAAAGGACGGTTCTTTTGTCCTTTCTTTTCAAAACATAAAAGAAGTGTTAAAAAAATATCTCATTATTGATTTTTTTTTCTTTGCAGAAGCAAGATAATTTTGTCTATCATGATATATTAACAGCAAACAAGTTTATGGTTGAATGTATATATGTTACGGCCAATGTGAATAGTTGGCTAATTATTAATACTCACCAGCCAATATTAATAATAGCCAAATAAGCCGGTTAACGCGAATAGTTTAAGCGAATTTATAACATTAACCGGTTATTGTTAATAATAACCAATGAAATTTGATCAATGTTTATCTTTCGTCCCTTTATGTGGGATATTTCCGTAACATGATCAGCCAGGCCAACTACAATCGCCAAGGCACTAAATTTATTTTAAACTGGAAAAATTAAAAAAAAAAACATGTAGATGTTTGCCCGGGGATGACTACGAGTTATACCCTTCAAATCGGCCCCTTTCTATGGTTTTTTTAAAAAAAGTTTTTACTTGCGGGCCACTGCCCGGAAGATTGGCGATTATTCCGACTCTCGTCACGATACGGAGATCAGAAATCTCTGCTTTTTATTTCTCACTTTGACCAAAAGAAACGTCTATTAAAAATTTTGACTGTTTAGTTTTAAAAATTACCGGATTTATCATTTTAATCGCAATGCGTATACAAAGAGGCACGCCCATGTCTCAATGCTATATGAATCGTTCAATCCACTGACCATTGAACCATTGACTAAACTTCATTGGTTTTTATTAATAATAACAAGTTAAAACGAATAATTTGCGATGTTACTCACTTTGGCCAAAAGAAGATGTTATTATTAATATTGTCCGGTTAGTATTAATAATTACAGGATTTATTACTTTAATCGTAACATACACATTTACGCTTGGAATTTATATTCAAATCAAAAATCTAAAAAGTGAGGTGAGGAAAAAAAATTCCCACTGCCAATTTTTATGTAGGTAGTTTTCATGTATGCATACCATCCAAAATTTACGATGGTCGGAAGTATTTTTACTCTCAAACGCAAATAGAATTTTATTTTTCAAATGAATCACGAACAATTGTCTATCAGACCATTTGTATAACTGTTTAAATTACTTATATGTAGTGGTGGACTAAAGTTTTATAATTCAAATTTGATAAAATATTTATTCATAACTCTGCTACCACAGGAAATAAACATTTTTCGAAACTATGGAAATCTCTTATAGTAGTGGATGGGTATTTACATAAACTATTTTTCGTGACAGGGCATAACTGAGTTAATAATTACATTATCTTCGTTTGTTTTCTCAAATTTTAATAATTTCTTAACATTGCTTAGCGTATTAAAGTTAATAAAAATAAGTGTATTAACCCATCATTACATAACTGGTATAAGCCAAATTGGATGCATCCAATTCGATGGCAAATCCAGAATTGCGAGGATATAGCATAACGCATAGTGTCCTTCTGTCCCTTTAAACTACACAATTTTCATCCATCCTTTATGGCAGTGGTCTCCAATCCCCTGGCTGTGGACCGGTTCATGGTTCGAGTGGTACCGGCCCACGCAAAGAGTTATTTCCATTTTATTTACTGCGGTTTATTTTTTTCGGGTTTGTCCGAGAGTTTAACTGGAAGTCTTTAACTGAGAGTCACCTGAAGCCGCACCAATACCACGCACGTAATAGTATTTTATTTTGAAGCATGTTTAAATACGATTAAATTAAAATTATTAAATCAAAACAATCATAATTATAAACAATTAATGTCCCTCCTTCAGCAGGCCACGATATTATTATTAAATAATGGCCGATCCGCTGTCAAAAGGTTAGGGAGCACTGCTTGTGGACATATTATTTTATTTTTGGGTATTTGTGGACATATCATGACGGGTCTGTCTCCAGTTAATACAAATCCACTTGTAGATTAATGTTGACGCAGTCACACTTTGAAACACAGAAATAATTATGTGCTCTGAATTTGTCTGCATTATTAAAATATAGTTTCGTCTATGCACTCAACTAATATGCAATATTTTGTTATATTCTTTAACACCTAAAATGTATGATCTAAAAAAACCGTATAAAGGTATTATGGATGTTACTTTACACCAATGAATCAATTTTATTTCTTTAGTTTAACATTACCTTGGGAAATTTACGTATACTGTAAGATTTATACTATTCCTGAAAATTATTTTAAAGTTATTATTTTACAGCAATTGCAAAGAAAAAAAAAACAGAGTGGTGTTTATTGCACATGTTTCACCGTGAGCCAAAAAAGAAACACTCTGAATAGCCTTTGAACTAAACATCGTATTTTCACGCACTAAAACTCGATTTTAATAGTTTAGAGGCCTAACGTTAATTATGCTAATTAATTTGCGTATGTGATAATTTTAGATACGAAATCAAATACAACGAATTCCATAGCTTCAATCTAGAAAGTATGGTCGGTCAGGAGAGAGGTCGAAAATTAGGATGAATGAAAATTTGATTGATTTTTTGCGTATTTTACCAAATCTCGAACAAAAATTTTAAATTGGAAAGCTTTTTTATACAAACTAGTTTTAAGACAATTACTCAAAATCATTCGAACTATATATTCATAAATTTGGAGTTTCACTAAAAGTAGATCGATTGGGATTCCTTCCATAAAAAAAAAACAATTGAGAACCATTGGTAGATTTTATTAATTATTTATTTGTGTAATTTAGATTCATATTAGTAGGTCGATTGTGCAATATTAAACAGCTGAAAACAATAAAGAGCCATTGTCTTACTTAGTTAATTATTTATTTCATTTAGATTAAAAGTATTTTATCGAATGTGCAGGTTTCGGTGGCCAAGAACAACTCGAACCGATTGTTTTATTAAATTATATTTTATTATTTATTTATGTAATTTAGATTAATATTAGTAGGTCGATTGCGTAGAGTTCCGTAGCCGAAAACAATTGGAAACCGCTCTCTTACGTAATTAATTATTTATTTATGTAATTTAGATTAATATTAGTAGGTTGATTGTGTAGTGTTTCATAGTCTAGAACAGGGGTCCCCAACCTTTTCGTTCCAAAGAGCAAATACCAGAATATCGGTCGAATGGCGGGCACCATTTATTTTTTCAAGATAAATTTATAGTTGATAGACATAGGTAATAATACACACTACATGTAATGCACAAAAATTTAATTGAAAAAATTAATTTAACATATGAATATAATTAGTATTAATATTCTTGTGTAAAATAAATGATTACTAAATTGCTTTCAAAACATGCGAAGTTTAAAAATTATTTATAAAATACAGTCAATGTGGTCTTTGGCATGGCATTTCACTGGCCAGCGCTTCATAATTGAGAGAATATGATGAAATTCCTGCTCGCAAGCTGTCGTCAAGGTGTTCATCTGTAAGTCCGGATCTATATTTTGACTTTATGATATTCATAGTCAAAAACAATAATTCACACAAGTATGTGGAACCAAGAAACGACTTTATTTTATGTGCTGCTCTTTTTAAAAATGGAATTTATTCCTTCAACTATATTCCAGAATTTCTCATCTGATATAATAGTTTTGAGGATAATGTCATTCTGAAGAGTCACAATTTCTATCTCCACTTCGTCTCGCTTCACTTGAAGAAATTCTGAAATGTATGTTGCTATTACGGTTACGTTTATTTGGTTTTTAAAAGAATTAACAAAAATGTTATCAAAGGCTCGATGATATTAAATTGTTGAAAGTGCTTTTCATATTGATCTTTAAGCAATTGGAGGTTGATGACAAATGCTGATAAGTCAATTTCACTGTTACCTATCATTTTTTTTCCATGCTTGGAAGATGCACAAGAGGCTTCATTTTTCAAATGTGATGTCACAAAACTATCCTAGCTCTGAACGAGTTTATAGCCTCTATAATTTTTGCTATATGTTTGTCCTTTCCCTGCAGCTCCAAGTTTAAATTATCTAGTTTTTCCATTATGTCCGTTATGAAAGACAAGTCTGCTAGCCAAAGAGGATCTCTTAGTTCTAAAAATAAAATGTTTGATTTTCGGGCTGCGAGATAATTTTTTTTATTTCTTCAATTAAATGTAGAAATCTATCAAGTACTTTGTCTTTACTGAGCCAGTGTACTTCAGTATGTATTTCATAGCATAAAATTTGCATGGCATTTAATGGGAAAATGGAACACTAAAATATTTTATAGTTGGGCATAAGCAGCGGGCGCACCTAGACCGATCGACGGGCGCCATGGTGCCAGCGGGCATAGGGTTGGGAACCCCTGGTCTAGAATAATCAAAAACCTCTGACAAACTTAATTAATTATTTATTTATGTAATTTAGATCTTATACGAACTTTTAATATCTCGCTAAATTTAAAACTTCATTGGGGTCATAAGAAACAGTTTGAAATACAATCCAAATAATATATATTTCAGAGAAATAAGCGAAAGGATTTTCGAACACGAAAATAAAAATTCAATTTAAACGATATGTACGAGACAAACTAAAAATCAGCTCTCTTTATCTGAACCAACAACCGATTCAATAACTTTGTCCCATCTCCGTTTCTAAGAATAGTTTAATAAAAATCACACTTTCAGTGGCTGTCGTCCAATTCTTTGAATAAGCGAATTTCATCTACTTCGAACACATCTGTTCAATCTTTTGGACTGAAGCCATCACAGAAACTCAAAAATATTTTAGATATTTCTATTTACTTCTTTTTCCGTTCAATAGCAGAATCTACCTTTTAGAATTGGCTTTATTATTTCGAAGAAATTCTGAGAAATTATCTCTTAAAGTTTATTTCTTTCGGCGAAAACTTTATTTTCTGTTGCCATTCGGTAAAGACCAAGAGGAAAAATTATATTTAATTGCGAAAAACTGTTCTGAATATCAGAATTTGATTTCGTATATATATATTTTTTTGTCAAACATCTAAGATTGTTTGAATAAAATTAAATGCGTGATTAAAAAAGAAAAAAATCATATTTTGTTAAGATAAGTAGGTGGGTACTTTATTCACGTCGCACTAGATCTGCACAATGGGCTATTGGCGGCGGTCAGTTGAACATCCCTGAGAATGATCCGAAGACATGCCATCACAATTGTGACCCTTTGAAGAGGGGATGGCTCCCCTGCTTTGGTAGCACGGCGACCTGCGCGCGAAGTCGAGTAATTTACGGTAGAACAGTTTAACAAGGACCGATACCACGCATTCTCGATTCCTACACTGGCTGATCAAAGTGGTCACTCACTTACTAACTGTAGTCAGCTATGCTTGACTTTGGTGTTCTACTGGGAACCGTGTGTTTACAATCAGTCTACTGTGAATTTATTATTTATTTATTTTTTTTGTAAATTGGTAAAAAACTCCATGTGAAATTTTATTTAAAACTATTTGTTTCCCAGATATAGCTACGAAAAGGAATCAAATAGTCCTTTTTCTTTCTTTTTTTTTATAACAAAATGTTTTTTTGCGGTACTTTCTCTTCGATCCTCCTCATTGATCCAGAGAATTTATTAACCCAAATAATTGATATAAACTGAGCACTTGATACTTTGTCTTGAAAGGAATGGTTAACAGAATTTATTAAACTGTTATGCATTGAACAGAGCACTTTCCTCCCAAAGAGACGATCAAATTAGTACATCAATTCCTACACTGATAAATTTACCTTTACTAATGCGAGTTTATCTTGATCCTTGATCCAGAAGTCCCAAGATCCAAAAGTGTCTTGTCCTGAATTGTGTTCCAAATTACGTGGTGACAGATTTAGATATTAATGCAGTCACAGCCCTTATAGGAATCGGCTGTAAACGGTCTTAAGATTTATTTTACACACACACTTAAATATAAGTGGAGTGTATGATATCATAAAGAGGAGTGTATGATATAGTCATACACTCCTCTCTATGATCTTTGACTTATCAAATCTTTTTAGACGTTAGACTTATCAAATATGGTTAATTTGATAAGTCAACCTTCAGTGAATTCATGGAATCTAATAAATTAATTAAACCAAGATCTTTCATCAGAACGACGTGATTGACGCATGTCCTTTTGGGATAAATAAAGAATCAGCATCATGGAACACCTGACATAATCATTTAATCGCACATCATTCGTTTTGTTATTTTTCCCAAATATTATATTAACTTCTAAGGGATCAAGGTTTGACTGTGCAGGGCAAAATTGATACAAAAATAAAAAAAATATATCATTTGCTGGTTTGTAACAATTCAAGCTCCATTGAGAATCTAAAAAAAGGATAAAGGGTACTAGACAGATGTAAAGTAACAACTGAGTATTATTTTTGAGAAATTTTTCTAATTAGTTTTTGTTATTTCATAATCATGTTTTCTTATGGAATTTAAAACATAAATGTTAATTACGAACATCGTTATACATACTTCTTTTATTCTATAAAACACTGAAAAAGCATAAAATTTTAAAATGTAATAGAGTTCCTAAAAATGTAGTGAAAGCAAGAGTTCCTAAAAATATAGTAAAAGCAAGAATTCCTAAAAATATAGTAAAAATATTTTCGTTTGTAAGTTTTGAAATGTTTAAAAAAAATTCGTGAATTTTCGTATAAAATATTAAAATGACCATCATGACAACTTTACTAATTCAGACTTCTTTTTCACTTGCAGGTATTATGATTGTAGTTACAGCCATTGGAAACATGCTAGTGTGTCTTTCAGTTTGTCTGGTGCGCAAGCTGCGACGAGCTTCGAATTTTTTACTAGTGTCCTTAGCAGTGTCCGACTTGTGTGTGGCTCTACTAGTGATGCCCATAGCGCTGCATTATGAGCTAGTGGGTGACTGGAAGCTGGGTGCTACAATATGCAACATGTGGGTTGCTTTTGATATCACCTGCTGTACGGCGTCCATCCTCAACCTGTGTATGATTTCCGTTGACCGCTACCTCGCCATCACTAAACCTCTTACATACGGAGTACGTCGCCGTTCTAGACGAACATACCTTAGCATAGGACTCACCTGGATCATGTCCACTTTGGTGAGTGTCCCACCTCTTCTTGTTCTGGGCAACGAGCACGGCACAGAAATGAGCCCAACTTGTGATGTGAGTCAAAATTTTGGCTACCAACTTTACGCCACTCTTAGTTCTTTTTATATACCCATGCTAGTCATGGTTTTTATGTATTGTAAGATATACCTGGCCGCCAAAAGGGTGGTCGAGTCAGATCGAAAAGGACGGCAGGCCGCCCAAAGGTACTTATCAAACAGCAGCAGTACTGGACCGTACTCTTCAGTTTGGGATTCCAAGCCAGAAAAACTAAACGTTTTTGTGCAGCTGAAAACCCAAGAGCTAAACAATCATCGTCGCCATTCTTCTGTGGACGTTGGCGACGGTAATAGTACGAAAATGTGCACACTAGAGGCTTACAAAGTTGGCGACAGAGCAGTGACTGCTGTTTGCAAACCGAAAATATCTGTTATTGTGAAAGATCGCAAAGCGTCCATTACTTTAGGGATTATAATGACTGCATTTGTTGTTTGTTGGCTTCCTTTCTTCGTCGTTGCACTCTTACGATCGTTGTTCACTAATCTTTGGGTCCCCCACTCAGTTCGTAGCCTTGTGCTGTGGCTTGGTTACGCGAATTCTATGCTCAACCCAATAATATACGTAACATTTCACCAAGATTTTAGAAAGTCTTTCAAGGAAATGTTGTGTTTCAGATGCCATCTAGTGAATGAAACTTTCCGCGAAGAAGCTTACAGAGACCAATATGGTGAGACCCCTCTGTGCTCTGGACCACCCCAGACAACATGGCCAAATGCCAGTTGCAAATCTTTCATTTCTACAGCACGCCGCACATCAATATGCAGTTCATCTCGCAAGCTCGATTGTTGTGGAACCAATAATAAACAAATACAGAATACATTCATGTAAAAAAAAAGTATTTTGTGTCAAAATGTGTGCTATTTTACGAATTTCCCAGATTCCCTTCTTGGAATTGGAAGCAAAATTGTGATAAATTTTATCCAACTGTGTAAAAATGAAAAAATAAAAAAAATCTGTACTATTTCTATAAGTAAGTCTGACTGTTATTATTTTTATGAATCATTCAAATTGCCTTGAAGTTAAACAGAGTATCTAAAAGTTTAAAATATTATTGAAATGAGGAGCTTCGAGCAATGTACTGAAAAGAGCGGGGTTTATACAAATGTCATTTTCTTACAGTAAATTGTTCCTTAAAGTTTTCAGCCTGGTAATTATCATGTTACCAAAATTTCTGATAAATGGTTTTCGTAGTTTTCCTCCCCATTTATCACAGCAATGGCTGGTCGATACGAATTCTGCACCCAGTACTCACCGTCCACAGTGCAGACGCAAATATCCTCAGTGGTAGACGGATCATGGGTTCCGGATCATGGGGATCAGAGTCCTCTTGCCGTCAGGCTAACCAAGGGAGGTTTCCTTCCACGTAACGCATATGCGAGTTAGTTCCATCAAAAGTCCTCCACGAGGGATATTTCTCCCAATACTTGATCCAGGAGTTCCCTTGTTTTCTGGATTGAGTTCAAAATTACAAGGCTAAGCAGTTGAACATTGATAGTTGCAAACCCAAAATTAGGATGGCTGTTCATCGACGGTTATAAATAAAAATGGTCTTCGTGAATTGTGGTGGCTCACCGGATGGAGCGTTCGCCTTCCTATGAAGTAAATTGGGTTCGAATCCTAACAATGGCTGGAATGATACAAATTTCGAATCCGGCTCACACCAACCACAGTGCTGACGTAAAATACCATCCGTGGTAGACGGATTATGGGAAAGAATAACTTTTCCGTCAGGCTAACCGAGGGAGGTTTTCATGGATTTCCCTTACATGCAACTCAAATGCGGGTTAGTTCTATCAAAAAGTCCTCCACGAAGACTAATTTATCTAAATGTAATCTTTCTAGCTTAAAATACTGAATTTCGTTATTCAGAGTACACTAATTATACCATATTTTTTTCCTCACTTACGATCATATCATCAGTGCATGCTGAGTGTCGACATTTGTCATTGAAAATGATAAATACTGATATCTAACAACTATGTGAGTGATGATATTCGTAAGAACTTATGTGGACATTCAGTATCGAATGAACGTCGATATGTAATGCAAGTTAAGAAAAAAATAGTATCCTTAAGGAGAGAACCTGTTTGCATGCCAAATGGATGCTAAGCTCCAAGCGCGAACGTATATCAACATCGTCAACTCTTGAAATGACGCTGCACAACCTATTTTTTTCGATCTTAAATCAAGTTAGATGAGGAAACTAAATCTTATTGAAAAAAAAATTGTTTCGTTAATAAGAATTGATAAAAATGATGTCTAAAAATATAACTAATATACGTCTTTCGATTCGCATTTAAAGAAACTGATGAAATAATAATAAATATTGTTTCTCACAAATGATTTTTTTTTCCAGCGAAACAAAGTAAAAAAAATTCTATACCTCTTATTTGATTTGTTAAGAGCGTGTCTGCATAAGACGTGCCATTTTTAGCGGTCCAATCAAATTCAATGCTCTTGCAACGTTATATAGCTATTTCTTTTTCAAAAACGGAAGTTCTCCCTATTTATGGAAAGAATTCCAGCAAGACTATGAAATTATAACCCTTTATAAATAACTCTATGATAAATATGGTATACAAATTAAACTTCTGTCCGACCAGATTAAATTTTAAAAGCTTTTATATTGTTTTGATCGCATATTTATATAATTTTATAATGAAATAAAACGGAACTATATGCTGTCGCGGATGATTACATAAATCCTATGCCGCAATGGGGTCTTTTCTTAACTTGCAACGGAGTGTAATTTTAAAAATTTACATTAACATATTATGGAGTACAAGAATCATACAAGCGATTAAATGTCAAAGTGACCGGATATATTCTGCTGTTGGTACAAAAATGGCATCACTACTTTTGAAAAGAGAGATGGTACGATGGCATTGACGCGATCTTGAAAATTCGCCTTTAAACAAGTTAATTTATTTTTTATTTCTATTTAATAATCTATTATGGATTTTATTACAGTCTCAAGATATATAACTAAATTAATTTTCGAATGTGTTTCTCAGCTTAATATTGAAGTGAAAAATTTATTTAATTTAAACAAATAGCTGTTCAATACAAGACAATAATGTAATTTACTGAATATTAAGAAGGCACTGATGGCAATAAAAATAGTAACAGTAATACTAGGGTAAAGTTTTTATATGACCTAGTAAGTAATAAATGTAAATACAAAGAGTGTGTATAGTATTTTGTTTTTCTTTTCTGTCACAAATGTTACAATGTATATTGAATATGACTAAATAAATATTTCTTTAAATTGTTCAAATTGCTCGAAATAAAAAGCCATTTTATTAAGCGTTAGCCATTTTTTTTCTTTTTTTTTTTTAAATTTAACGATAGATGATTCAATTTTCACATATTTTAAGTATATTTACATTTGACACAATTTTGTGATAATTTCCATTAGAGTCAAAAGTAATGGAAATAAAACTCAATACTGGTATTAACTAAACATTTACAAGAATTAGAGCCCCTGACAAGAATGAAATAAATCCGCAGCACACATGAAAACGAAATCTGTATCCAAAGTTAAGTAAATGCCACCCGATACGTATCGTCTCCCTTCGCACTCGTAGTGATGTCATTTTCAACCAATAGCGTGATCCGGCAAGTTTGAAATTTAATTGCTCATGGAATCATCTTTTCAGATAGACATTATCTCCATACACAGTTATTATATGTACTCAATCCTGAAGGGCGGATTTCAATTTTTGACATTTTTTAAAGCAAAACCAAATAATTATAGTAATTTAGTTCGAACAGACAGTGAAACTTTCTTAATACGCAGGGCTGATCTGTGATGGCTGTTCTTAGCATATATGTTCGAATAATTTTTTTAAACGAATTAATAACTATGTTATTAATTCGTTATTATGAATTAATAACAAGTCGTAACCTAAATAGGGAGGGGATGCTGAATGATGATTGCCAGCAATATACTATCAGAAATTTTTTTTAATTATTATTTTTATTATTACCACTGAACTAATGGACTAAATTTTATTAATTTTAATCCCTTATTTCATGTACTCTGCTCGAATAATGATGGATTAACGTTCGGAAGAATTTTCATTTTCTACAATTGTTCTTCTTTACTTCTATGTTAATTTGCAATTGCGATGTGACTCTTTCTTTTGCACTTCATTCCTTTGCTAAAAAATTAACATATGTAGATTAATTACTGCCTATTCGAAACTACTTGCAACCATTACTCTATTCATATATAAATGAATGAATGTCCGAAAGAGTGTCCCTTATACACTCATAAACCATCCTACCAAAAGCGATGAAACTTGCCATACAGGCGGTAGTTTGAAGCACGAGGAAGGTCACTGTCGACATAGGAACATTCTACGACAAACCGTTCAAGCACGATGAGCAAAAAACGAAACGGAATTTTTTGATTGTTTAGGCGTTAGCCATTTTCGTGTTTAAATTTAACAGCAGATGATTCAATTTTCACAGATTTTTAAGATAACATCAGTGATAATTTCAAGCTTACAGCCCTATTTGATCAAAAAATAGTTTATTGCGGATATTTAAATATTTAATTATTTTATATTCACTATGACGTATGAATTTAATGAACAACATTACGTGGCAGCACGCGTGGTCAACTTCACCAAATTTATACTTTTAGAGTAGAGCCCCTGAATTAGAATGATTAATACAAATAGGGGGGACTTATTTAAATTATATCAAGAAACGTGTTTCTTAAAAAATTAATTCTCTAAAATCAGCAGTAATTGAGTAGAAAAAAATATTTATGCATTTAAAGACAGATATTAATTGGAATGTGGTGGAACTTATTCGCTTAGGAGAAACGTAAAAAAATTGCCATATTATTATTGCCGCTAAGGATGCTTAATTAATTTAGTTAATGCATGCATGTTGAATTAAAAGAAATAAGGTTTGTTCTACAAAGCAAAAGTAATGGAGTAAAGGTATTTATTTGTCTAGAAGATTTGTAGGAAATCGTCATACTATCAATGATGCTTAATTAATGTTGGTAATATCCATTAATTGAAATTTAAAAAACATAATTTATGTACTAAAAAGCGAAAATAATGAAAAAAAAGATGCTTATTCGTTTCACAGAACTGTAAAAAATCGTCATATTGATGACACTAATGCTTAATTAATACTGATAGAAAATATTATATTGATTTATTTGGTGATTATTAAAACTGCACCAATACTCAGCAGTTTTAATACCATACTTTGGAAATAAACTAAAAGAGTTATTTCTTTATTATAACATCAGCATAATACTACCCTATTGCGCTAGATTTTACGATAAACTTATTTATATTGGTGTCTAAACTTAATAACCATTTTACAACTATCAGTTTTTGAGAAAATTGAATTAATGTACTTTTATAAATTATCGTTATAGACATTCGTTAAATGATTAAGAGCTTAACACCCCGATGCATCGTGCACAATACCCCGATGTATCACACGACACGATGTATCGTGCACAATCACCCGATGTATACGCAAATTTCATTTAATATTGGTTACCTTTTGCGTAGCCGGGCGTAAGCAAAACGTTTTCAAAAAATGCATACCCCGACAACTTTATTTTATTTTATCTTTTTAAATGTAGGAAAATTAAATAGAGAGAAAAAATAAATAACATAAAAAAATTAAATTAAATAAAAAGAAATGAACGAAATCAGTTGAATAGTTCCTGAGAAATCGAGTTTCAATTATACAAATTTTTTAAAATTCAATTTCTCATCAAATTTTGCATTTTGTCATGTAAAACTAGAAACTTTAAAATAACGCCAAAAATTGTATACCTTACAATTCAAAATTTTTTAGCTATTTTTAAGTAAAATAATTAAAAATACTAAATATTTACTAAGATTTATTTTTTTGCGTGGAATTATTTTTGAATATACGAATTTTATAATTGTGGGAAAAAAATTTTCAATTCCCTTCAAAATTTCTCGAGATATGGTGAAATACGCAAAAAGTAAAATTAACATTAAGGGGTCCGAACGGTGGACCGTTCTCCTGACCAAACTCTTAAGACCACATTTCCAAGATTGAGACTACCCCTATAATTAAGGAGTTAGAAAACGAAATCCGTCTGAGAAAAGGTATGCTTATTCAGAGAAAATGCGTTTTTGTGTCTAGCTTCGTAACTTAAAATATCTTCTGCACAGAATTATAAGCATATTTTAAGTCACCCCCTCGAACCATTAAGAATGAGTCTTAAAACATGAAGATCCGATCATTAAATCAAAAGTTATGCCGTTATGCTGTCCGTTTCTTTTGAGTCACTGTACCTAATATTGTTCTTCGCTTGTTGGTTGAGCAATATTAAAATACAGTCGCAAACTCACCAAATTTGTTATAATAATATACTTTTAATTTTAAATTTCATTAATTGATCTCAAATTAACTAATTGATTTGATTAAATTTCACTAATTGATCTGAATGGAATCATGTGAAAAATGTTTGAACTTGTAAAGTGTAGGAAACAAGCGTAATGCAAAAAAAATTTTTTTAGAAAACATATTTTAAATGTATAATGTCACCTTTTGTAAAAGAATTCAATCATTAATTCTAATAACAAGAATTTTTTTGTGAATTTAGCATCGAGGTTGGTTAGCAACAACAAACAAAAGAGCTCATTTCCCTAGTATATTAATAAAATTATTTCAACAATAGTATTTAAAAATATTCTAATAAACAGTTTGATACTGCAATTTAACCAAGAAATAATATCTAAAAAGGGTATTTTTTCAACTTTTAAAAAAAGTCCATCTTCAGTTTTAACTTGTATAAACTTCAACAATTTGCTACGTTAATAAAAAAATACTTTCTCAAAATTTTCCGTATCCAAAAATATTTAAGGCATCTAAAATATGCATTCCCTATGAATATTATACCTCATTTTTCATTTAAGACGGCAAACCTCAAAAGCATCGTATAGCAGATAAGAGTTTTGCAAACACATTTTTATATCGCGTTTTTTGATGCTATAGTCAGCAAGCTGACGAAATTGTTTAGACTATCATCTTACTAGAGAACCAAATATAGCCTTTAAAGGTGTTATCCCACTCTGGAAAATGGATTTTTCCTAAAATGATAGGAAAATATGTTTTCTTTTTTTCTTTCTTTCCCGAGTCTGATGTTAAAAAAAAGAAGATATGCATATCTTCATGAAACGGAGACCTTTTAAGAAAAATGATAAGTATTTCCGAAAATGATAGGAATTTTCCTTCAGTTCTTTTTAAATAAAAGTTTTCAGGAAATTCATAAAAAGCGTTTTATCTGTCACCGCTAAAGTGTGAAAATCAGTTATTCTGCAGATTATCTCGCTTACGTGGGGATTAACTAGAATGATCCGTTAAAGTTCCAAATCTGAAAACTGCCAAGATAATTTGTATATAACCCACTAGGCACTTGCTAAAATGAAAATCAGATCTTTCCTGGAACAACAGTGACGTTTCTATGAGTTTAAATAAAGATAATATTGTTTATTTTTGTGTACAATGTAAGAAATTTATCGGAAAAATGGTCAAATAACAATTTATTGAAATTTCATTTTATCATATTCAAACAAAACAGTCAAACAACCATAAATAATAAGGTATTCAAACTGTTAACTACGAGAAAAAAACAATGAAAAACCGGAATTTTATTGCACCAACTACGTAATGAAGCCACTTAGTTCCTTCCATGTCATTACATATTATAGACGAGAAGTCTGATCTCATGAGACAACAGAATGGGGATTCGAGTCCCAGTGTTCACACGACAATATTTCTTCCATTTCCTTCAACACATAAAGAGTTTCAAGTGTCCTGCACTCCCCAATTTGTGACCCGAGACTATTAAAATACGATACTCTCATTCACACATAGATGGCAGCAGCACTTAACACAAAAAATTTTAGTATCTCCGATCTCTTATAATAGGAGGAAAAAACCAGATAAACTAAATAAACAACATTCCATGGTTCATTTAATTAAACGCAACTCAACTACAACCTGACTCCAATGCCCATTACCTACCGAAAAGCCTATCTCATATGTCCAGTTAAATTTATTTCTTATGGTAACAGTTGTTTTATAGGTTCAAACGGTTGTAAACGGTTTCAAAACCGTAAATGTAAAAATTGTTCTTTACCGTAAACTTTACGGTTAATTGGGTGGAGAGACTGATGCGATTATTTCACCGTAATTTTAAAACGAGAATTCTAACAGTGTAACTAAAAAAGAAGAGAAAAACAATATTTTGAACTGTAACGATACAAACACAGTTAATGCGGAAAATCTTGATTCCGCACTTTAACTGATCACCCTAGTTAATATGCTGATCATTTAGGTATGGTACATATTAACAACTTTCGAGCTTTAACCATATCATATCTACTGTAATATATTTAATGTTTTTGGTAATTGGCCACACATTAAAAAAAAACTCTCATATATTATCCATAAATATTTTATCACATCCTATCCCTAGAATACACACACACACACATCGTAATATTTATGCACTTTTCTTTGGTATAATTGCTACCACTAAAGCTGAAACGCCATTAATATGCACATTACCTTACTAATCTGCATATTAACTCCAGGTCTGTTAAAGAGCAGAATCAAGAGTTTTATGCAACTACCAGCGTAATGGGTGCATTAACAGTCTCCGTATTATTAAAGGCTCAAAAGTTGGTTTCCCTCATTCTATCAAATAATTTATTGACTGTTTGCTTATATTGACTTGAATCTTCAGACACCAGAAAAAAAAAAGAAAAAAAGAATGACATTGTGTTAATTTTCTTCATTGTAATAATATTTCAAACCGTTTAATTCCTTGTATTAATCTTTTTAAGTAGTTGATGATTGATTTCATCAAGTAATGTGTTGATTGTAATAACTTTTAGATAGCGGAAGCTTCTCACTTAGGTCGATTCAAATTTTGCACACTTAAATATGATATCATATCTAAAAGCCTTAAATTGAGCCTAGATGTTTTTTTATGTTAAATCTTCCTAATACTTGCTACTGAAAGAAAGAATGTTAACATAGTCCATATTTTTGTCCAACCCCTGTATTTCTGGTTACATTCGGACGATGCCTATTTATGAATCGAAATATTTCTTTTGAACTACAAAACATGATTCATTACGCTTTAAAAATATTAGTGTCCTACAATTTTGCTTCAAATATATCAGGGTAATTCAGAATTAGTTAGAGGCTTTACTATTAATCACTTACGCATTTCTTCTTCTCTATTATTAAAATCAATAAAAACATTTAAAATAATAATAATAACATTTTGAAACAAATACTGTTTTATTTAAAAATAGTTATTATATCAAGTAAATTCGAAGGCACGATATCATTCTTGAAATCAATTAAATCCAAGTTATCATTCCAAGAATGCTAATAATTATAATCTTAATATGGTTGTTGAGGTTTGAGTTCGAGATTACTTAAATAGTTTGAGTTTCCTGTGCTGGCAACTTCTTATTGTTTTTATATTCTTTTTGATGTAAATAAAAGTTAAGTTTTCAGTTTATTCTACGTGACTTTCAGTCTGATTTGCTCTCAACAAAATCCAACATTTGGTGCCGAAATAACTCGGTAAGTCATACTGAACTTGTTATAATTACTTTCGTCAAAAATCTGAATTGGAATGGCTACCGGTAGTGAAAAACTTGTAATATTTAAACGCAAACGAACAACGCTACGTACCGCCATTACGAAACTAACGACGAAATTGAACGATGCTGCTAGTACACAAATTGAAAAAAAATACAACATTGAACGTTTACTAGATAAAATTAAAGAATTAACCTTGGCAGGCGATGAAATACATAATTTTTTAAATGATGAAGAATATCAGGAAGATATAATAGAATGCGAAAGATACACAGAATATGCTCATTTGGCGTTATTTAATTTCAAAAGAACAGCGAATCGGAACACGAATTCAATTTCTGAAACATCGCCAACAGCTGCCAATATAAATAATTTTTCGTCTTCGCCTTCCCACACACAATCTATACCGACAATGCTACCACTTTTCATGCAGCAAATAAGGACTTGATTCTGCTATGGCAAGTTCTGTCATCAGCTAAAACTCAGCAATATTATGCCCAAAATGGCATAACTTGGAAATTTATCCCCCCACGAGCGGCTTGGTGGGGAGGCAGGTGGGATCGCCTAATAGAACATGAAGGACGAGATGGAAAAATAAGATCCTGTGAGCTGAGAGTTAATGGTCACAATATAACCCGTCCGGTAGCTCTGGTCATCCCCCTCGAGGTCGACCAGGGTGGGGAGGATGTTGAGGTTTGAGTTCGAGATTACTTAGATAGTTTGAGTTTCCTGTGCTGGCAACATCTTATTGTTTTTATATTCTTTTTGATGTAAATAAAAGTTAAGTTTTCAGTTTATTCTACGTGACTTTCAGTCTGATTTGCTCTCAACAAAATCCAACAATGGTCTAGCTCAATGTACGTACGAGAGATCTCAAATATGCAGTAAAAACAAAGCACCATTAAAATATATGAATCCAATTCAATTTTTCGAACATGATTTCTCTTATTCTTTTGTTGCTAAGGCAACTAGGACACGTTTCTTAATGTTGAAATTTATACATGGATCATGAACAATTAGTTTGTTTTATTATGTTGGTAGTGCATCCTGGATCACCAGAGTTGAGTTGTTTCAACACATGAAATTCAGTTGATGAGCAATCCTGTGTACAGGCAGTTTCAATTTAGTTCAGCATTGACTCAATATACTATATTGCTATATTCAAATAAAAATATTGCCACAATAACGCAAACTTATAATGAAGGCTTTCAAAATGCAACTTAAGCATCTTATAAAGAACCAATCGTTTCCTGACAGCTTTGAGCAATATCGTCACATTATTGACAATGATCGTTATTGAAATTTGACTAAAATAATCAAATTTCAATTGAGGCTCCTTGTCGGTTGACAATAAAAGCTTCAATGGTTTTCCAGAGCTCCAGTACATATTAAAGTGTTCTAGCTGGTAGGAAAGTGGTCAAAATTTCATTTAAGTAATTGGAAATCTGGAATGAGAATACCACTGAATTCACTTGGTTGAGTCAAATCACGTGCTTGTGTATGGCGTGTTAACTTTAAAGCTATTGTGTTTGATTTATCAATACGGTGGATCAAGTTTTGGATTAGATTTGATTGGATGCATGCAAGCTATTTCACTCTTGCGTGTCGAACCTGACTGTTGAATCATGGCATAAACAACTACCACGATTTGCCCACGCATGTCATCGCTTGCAGTTGCAAGTTTCTAACCTCTGGCACACAAAAACGAGTCATATAAAATAAAAATGTCCAAAAATGCATTTTTCCTATATTGACAAAAAATGTGTGAAGTTAAATATTTAATACGCAAAGAATGAACAAGACAGAGTGCATCACTTTTGCAATTATTTGTTATCACCACCAAAAATTTCTCACGCTTCTTTCGAAATTAATACTATCTCAGTTTCAGTTTGAAACAATTATTTTCTCCTTTTATGTCATTTTGGGAAATAAATTTACAAAAATTTGTATTTATTTTATTACATTAAGTTATTTTAAAGATCAAACTTGCTATTATTAATAATTTTTCGGTTTGCTAGGGTCTTCAAACTTTAACTAGTTCTGGATAGCAATGCAGGTAGGTTTCAATTGTTTTCTAATCTCTATATAATCTTTGATACACTCTTTATCAAAAACATTGTGCTTTTAAGAAAAAATTCCAATAAACTTTTATTTTAGTTACACTGATATTTTTCTCAGAACTAAAACAATAGCTATTGAAAAAATAAAATCATGCATTTATTTCCAATTTTCATTATTATTATTAAATTTTTATTATTCTCAGGAACTGTTCAAACATTGTAGATTTTGTCAACAAAGTTTAAGTGAAAAATACATATCTAATATTAAATTCGGTCTGACAAAATTGACTGAAAGTTTTTGCTTCACAAAATAAAAATAAAATTTCAAAATTATTTCAAGTTTTATGCGTTATCAATCTGCATAACAATCGAATCAAAAATGTATTTGCCATGTACCCAAATAAATTTTTTTTGAAAAAATGCAAGCATATATAAATATACTTTTTAAGTATATTCAGCAATTTTTTATCTAGAGATTCCGAAGGTCAAAGATGATGAATGACATCAATATCCTGCTTAAGTCTGCATCCAGAGAAGATAAAAAAAATTTACCCGTACGAAGCAATAAAACCTAAGGCATTAGTTTACTAAAAAAATACTATTTTATCTATCAAAAAAGTACTAAAAACTTACTTTCTGAATCATTTTATGCCCTAAATCATAAGAAAAATACAAATAAGAGTAAAGTGCACGTTAAGTCCCGTTGATTGGCAGGTCATTTTACCGTGAAATATATTTTTATAACTTTTTTTTCCATCTTAGATGGCATTTTTTACGCTAGAAAAATTTCCCGACCGTAAATAAGATTTTTAATAACCTAGCGTAACCATGTAACTATCCATCCTTAAATTCATTCTAAAACTGTCCTACGTAGTCGGGGAAAAATACACGTATTGTAACAGCTGCCTAGATATATTTTAATCTTGTTCTATTTTTATAAATGATAGTTTTCTCAACACTTTTTATAGGAAAGTATTTTTTTTTCTGTCCCATTGTTCAAGAAGGGAATGAAAGGAATTGGAAGATTTTTCTATATTTAGAATATTAATATTCGAAATTTATTCACCTTCTAGATAGAAATTTTAAAGAAAGAAATTGGAAGTGATTTATACAAAACTACTTTTTTTTTACTCGAAATTCTCTTTTTCTCACTTTCTGAATCATTTATTCTTCGTCGTGGTTAAATTTTTCAGGTCAATACAAAAGTAGTAGATTTTTAATGAAATTAAAATTTAGGCAGAACTGAAAAAAGTATTGCATTTACGAATACACTTCAGAAGAATAAAATTTTATCAAGTATTATTTTCCATGCCATTGTTACAAAAACTGATTTTAGAATTTAATAAAAATAATCGATTTCACCTTACAAAAATTATTCGTTTTTATGCATCATATTTTCAGAACAATACTCTTCATTTTACATTTTTCAACCTTAAGCAAACAAAACCCATCAAATTTGCAATGTTATAAATTTAAAAACAAAATCGAATGCCACTAAGCCTTTGATTTGACGCAATTCAGTGGAGAAATGCTAAAATTGATATCTATTTAGTTTCAACAGCGTTGAAGAATTTTAATTATTAGCAGTCATTTCAGAATTAAATTTTCATATCTACAGCTTTCAATATTGTACAAAGAGTTAATATAATATTCAGGTAGTTATGAAAATGATAAAATAGGATTCTAAATATTTCTATTGTTAAACATCCTTATAACTTTTCTTGTACGAGCCTTTCAGTAGCAAAGCTACCACTTCTTATAGCTGTTCAGTATTGGGGCAGTTTTAATAGTGCCTATTTTCAAAATTAACTAAGCATCATTAGCGTCAAAAAATTATAAAACGATTTTTTACATTTCTCTGATGCGAATTAATACCATTTTTTCATTAATTTTGCTTTTCAGTGCATAGTTTTTATTTTTATTTCAATTAGTATCTCTTATCAAAATTAAATAAGCATCATTGTCTTCAGTAATGGTATAGGGATTATTTACGGTTCGAATGAAATATAAACAAATTTTGTTTTTTGGAACAAACTTCTAATTTTTTTTTAGTATCAATTAGAGCTTGCGACCAAAATTAATGAAATATCAGAGATATCATAGATGGAGACTTTTTATGGTTCCCCAGTACGAATAAATAACTGTTTTCTAGCTCATTTACTTTTTAGTACAGATCTTTTTCTTTTTATTTGAATTGTACAATAATTAACCAAGCATCATCGTCAATAATAATATTTCGATTTTTTACGCTTATCTGAAATGAGTCAGTAATATTTCTCCATTTAATTTGCTTTTCAACCTATAATCTCATTTTTTACCGCTGGTTTCAAATTATTTAGGTTTATAGAAATACGTTTTAAACATAGAGCTTAGACAGAATAAGCAAGTGATTTCAGATAACTTTAAGAATACTAATTTGGGGACGAAGTCCACCTATATTTACACGTAAATTTATCTGACATAACTAAAAAAATCTAATTAAATATATTAAAAATTATGCAATAAACTCCTTTTGAACGTGTTTTAAACTTCCTTTTTGATTAATGAAAGCCCTATGGTATCATACATCAATGATGTTATCTTTTAAAATATTTCTTAAATTAGAATAAGCTATAGTTTAATTTGGTACTCGGAATTCAAGAAGAAGATAACAAATACCCACTCATTATACCTATAAAGTCAGCGCCAGTGGATCGCTTAGGAGCAAAATGGCGTATTAAAGTTTTTCTACTTAAGTTTATAATTCTTTCTCGTCTACGTCTTTTATTTAACTTATACTTTTTATTTGTTCATGCATTTTACTGTAACCGTGGTATATTTTTGCCTTGTGTACCTGACAACTTCAATTAGTTTTTTTTTTTTATGTTCTACATGACTTCGAGCCTGACTTTGTGTTCACTAAGAAATATATAGTGAAAAAATTGAAATCTTTGTGAAAGAATATAGCATGAGTCACTTAAGAGAGTTTATACTTGACGTATCTGGCTTACTCGAAATGGAATGGAAAGAGTAGTTGCTAACGTAAAATGCCACGTTTCAACAACCAATCAGGATCGAGATACCCGCACTTAATCTCTTAGAGGCATCGCATTTAAAGCAATTGCTAGTTGGCATGGAAACAACGGCAACCAATGAAGAAACTTCGATTTTCAAACGTCACTCCCAGAACGATATAGTTGAAATTTTTTCATGATTTTTGAGATAGGTAACTAAAATTGCCCCTTTCATTCATTTTAGGATGCTGACGCAAACAGTTATAAAAGAGACACGCAGACTAACTCTTCATTCTATTATTTCAGATATATCTTAAGATATTAGTTTTATTTGTGAAATAAAATGTATAAAACTAAAATAATATAAGATTTCCTTATATATATGCAGTTATTTATCGTATTTGTTATTTGTAGATAAAAAAAAATTCTATTGTGATCTATGTCTGATTCCAACTGACAGTCAATTTTAAATAATATTTTTTCAATGGTTGGTTTGAGGAAAAGTTATCAGTCAAAACATCTATGTCATCAGCCACTAAGATATTATTTGTTATAGCCGGGGGAAACATCTGTCTTTTTTTAACAATTTTAATAAATTCAAGATCTTCACACTCGAAGTTTACATTCTTGATTAGCATTTAACTCACCGATAACTCCTCAAAAACGAAGAGTAAACTGAGATACGTTGATAAAAACCCGCGGTTTGCCTGCAAATTTCGGCTGAAGAGAAACGTTTAGTGTTTAAACCCTGAATTAACTCATACCCAGGAATTAACTTATTTCATTACCCAGGAATTAACTATTATTATTTTTCATTTTTGAATAAGTTTTAGTGCGCTGCTTAAAACTCCGCCACATAAAAGTTTGAAAATGCGACCTCTTCAAAACATAGAAGTACGTAGAAATTGAAAGATACATTAAGGGCCCCACTAATTTCACTTACCTTCCAGATACAATTACTGGGATAATATTTTCCAGAGTGCAAATACTCTCATGTTTTAAGGGTCGGTCAAGAAACTATATTAATAGAAAATAAGATATGTTTATTCGGAGAAAGTACGTTTGATCCGTTTTAGTAGTCTTAAATATCATCTGTCCTCACAAATATGCATATTTAAAATCAGGCGTCAGAACCATCAAGATTGGTTTTTAGTAAGTAAAAATTCGTTTCTTAGTAGGAAAGTTAATCAGTGTATTGATTTTACTTTATATTATTTTGTTTATTATGCTCTCTATGAATCGAACATACGGAAGAGGACTAAAGAGAATGCGAAAATATTTTTGTTTTGTTAACGCATATTTTGTGCTTTCATGTACAAAACAAATGAGCAAAAAGTTTGAAATTAGTATTACATCAATTGAGTTTCTGTTTAAATTTTTTTTGTAACAGGTGTGATCCAATTCTTAGTTTACGACTACAAATGTTCAACACCGCTGCCTTTTAACTTTGAACCCAATCCAGAAGACAAGAAAACTCCTTGATCAAACAACAAAACAGCTTGATGGAACGTGATGGATATGTGACGAAAAAAACCACGAACATATGCCACGTTTAGCTCGATGCAAGAGAATTGTTCATTCATCATCCGTCCACCACTGTTTATATTTTACGTCAGCACTATCTTCGGTGCGAGTCAGGTGCAAAATTCGATTTCCTGAGTTTTACTATCTGAACAAATTTCAACATTTTGCTGATGTTGTCGAAACGGAAGATCATTTTTATGTTAATTTTGAATATTCACCCAATGACTCGTTAAGTTTTAATGATTTTGATTCCTTATATGCCGAGGGTAATAAGAGTCATTTCAAAATTAAACTATTTTTAAGCAGATTATTTTTCCTCAGTTCTGTTTCAACGAGATTATCGTTTCAGAAAAGTACACAAACTTGTAAAAAAATTCCCTAACTCTGTATCGTTTCCCTAGAGATTGTTTCTTGACGTCAGAAGTAGTAGGAAAGAATTCCCTTTGATATTTGATTTAATCCCTTGTTTTTTCCCCAAAATCCTTCGGATATATCTTCAATGATTCATACTTTGTGATTGTTTCTTTCTTCTAAATTAACTTCAGGGAAGAAAGTTATAAATGTTACAGAGGGTAAAACTTTTTCTGTTTTTCAATAATTGAAATGGAAAAAAAATTCTGTCGCCAACAGTACTTTTTTAGTGCTAAAAAAGAATTCATAAATAGTTTTTGTAGTATTGCAAAATATAAAACCGATTACACTAACTTGTTAAATATAGTTTGTTGAACAGATGTCTGAAAATTATGGAAAGAAATTCTTCTAAAAACTATATAAACTTGTTTTTAACAAATACTGTTCGTACTGAGAATCACTTTAAGGTTTAATACGTAGGTATAATATGTAGGTATAAGTATATATCACATCGTTACTGAGAGGGGAAAATAAGCATGTCTAAGGCACCAGGCTACACGTAAGTAATATTTATTTAGGCATATTTATGAAGAACTAGCATCCAAGTAACCCACAAATCGAAGTGTTCTCGAATAAAACTTGAAGGAAATCATGCAAATAGTCCCGTAATAATGTTTTGTCTTCAGGAAAAAAGAAAACCTGAGTAATTGCAAGTGGTCGAAGGAAAAGCACGTTTCTCATAGTTAGTAAAGAAAAAAAGTTAACATTTAAATTAATGCACATACTTGAACTATTAAAAGATTACGAGGCATAATGTAAATATTAAAGTGTGAGAAAACGTTTTGTTTTGAATAATAAATTAAGAAAAAAATTTAAATAAAGGAATAACATAAAAAGGTTAGATTGAAGCTTTTCATGTTATATATATATATATCTCTGATGCGAANATAAACACAAAGAATTATAAAATGAAATATAATATATCTATGTATGTATATACGTATATATATTTTAAATATGTAGGTATATGATCCCCTTTTTGAGCCTATTGATTTAAAAATTTTCTGAGGAGGGTTAAGGAAAAACGGGTCTACACTTTTTTAAAAAAACATTTGGCACTTTATTTTTCAATGTGTTCCTTAGGATTGAGAACAACACGAATTTTCTTATCGCCAATGGCGACAAACCCTGTTTACGTGTGAAGAGTATCTGAAGAAATATTAGACTTTAATTTTGCCAATTCACAACGTCTGTGAAACGTCAACAAAAATTCGGTAAGTTTCCATAACAGCAATAACATTGTCTAAAATAGTTTCCAGACATTTTTAAGTAAAATTTTTCAGACATTTTAAGTAAAAATTTCCAGATAATGTAATGTAGTTTCAAAATTACTATAAAATATTGATGAAAAAGGAGTTAAATGTCTTGAAAAAAAGTAAAGGCAATTAAAAAAAGAAAAAATAAATAAGCTCATTTCATTTTTCGTTAAACAAATAAAAACAATGATGATAAAACTTGACTCACTTATTATTTCTTATTTATTTGTTTTTATTATTTTTTTTTTTTGTGCTTTAACTATTAATTCCTACATGAGGTTTAAAACTGAATTAACAAGTCGGTTACCAGACCAAGCTATAGGTTATTTCTCCTCTACAGTTAAAGACGACAAGAATTTTTTATTGGTAGCAGATGTATGTTATCCATCTATTTTTGCCGAAAATATTAACATCATATTTTCTGCAATAACATATTGTTTACTTTAATGCATGTCAATAGCATATTGTTTACTTTATTCTAACGTTTCATAACCGGTCTTTATCACCTTACTATCATTGAAAAAAAGTTTTCTCAAGGACCATGCAAGTTAACAATGTCCTTTACGAGTTAACACCTAGTGTACAACTGGCTACCATCTCAATTGATTCTCCGCCGAAGCATTCTAATCCCAATGCTCATTGAATCTCTACTCACCATCCGAATGATAAAGAAACTTGAGTGAAAAATTTAGTTCTGGAAGCTAGTTAGTCACTTAAAGACTCAAAAGTATTTAACATTACACATGTTTCGATACATTTAATTATAGTCTATTCGCAATAATGCAAAAAGTACATCTTTGAAAACAAATGTAGTTAAGAGCCAGTGATGGATACCAATAGCTGTAAACAAGAGCCGTGGTGGCTCAGGGAACAGAGCGTTTGTCTACCAATGGTCGGATTCGAATCCCAGCGATCGATCCGAATTTCGCTCCCATCTCGCACCAAACACAGGGCTGACGCAAAAATGTCCTCAGTGATAAACGGATCTTAGGTTAGAGTCCCCTTGTCGTCAGGCTAACAGTGGAAGGTTTTCATAATTTTCCTCTCCATGTAACTCAAATTCTGGTTAGTTCCACCAAAAGTCCTCCAGGAAGGCAAAATCGGTGATCTGGGAACTTGATCCAGGAGGTTTCTTGTCCTCTGGATTGGATTCAAATTTACAAGTCAACGGAGTTGAACATTAATGGTCACAAACGCAAAATCGGGTCGGCTGTTCGGTGACGGTAATAAAATGAAATAAAATAGCTATAAACCATGGATGAAAGCTTATTTATATCAAGGCAGAAGGAGAAAAATACTGGTAAAAAAATCATTTCATTATAGCTTTTTTCTAGCAAAGATTACTATCCATAAATACCAAAACGTTTTAGCAGTTATTGCCCTCATAGGCTGGCCTGCCAACTACTACGCTTTTTGCAAAATATTTTATCGAGTGTTTGACATTCAAAAACCAAATCTTTCAAAATTTCGCCAACATCTTAAAAGTTTCACCACGACAGAGAGGGGACAATGCGACATTTCATATGAACTTTTAAATCATTTATATGTAATGGTGTGGAAAATAAGTTTGAATGAATAAAAAATTATACATTAAAACTTAAACTTACCACTAGAATAAATTTTCACAAAAAGCGTAGAAAGTTATTGTTAGCCCTGCATAAAAATTGCTTTCTTTTTATTCGAAAATATTTGTTTCAGTGGCAGGAAAACTTACGTTCATTCTTGACTTACTAAATGTCATTTAAAGTTTTGCTGCCGGTCACTTCAAATAAATAATTCAAATATTCATATAACATGCCACTTAATGGGAATTACTTCTTAGTGAGGTTTTTAAAGTATTAGAGATAAATAAAACGAAATTAAATAAATGTTAGTTTTTTATTCGATATCCTTCTTTGAAGTCTTTTGCCAAAAGTGGAGCAGTTAACTTCCCTGGTTGTTGTTGTTTTCGTGTTCATAGATCTTTAGATCACATCAAAGGTCTGGACTACTGTGGCCTCCAGCTTCTGCGCCTCTTGACCGTAGAGAACAGCTCTCAGATTGTCCTCAATTGGCTCCCATCCCAATTTCAAAACATGTGTGGTGAGTGCGGGGCACTCAAAAATGTGCTTTGGTGCCAACATGACATCCGGGCAGTTTCTGCAGGGAACGTATGTCCTGATCTTGTCCGGGAGAATTTTCATCCCCCTGAAGTGATTAGTTCTAATTCTTTCTATTACCGATGTCAAGGTTCTAGGGCAGTTGAAGTCAGTGATAAGTGGCTTCTTAAAGGTGTGTGGTAGAAACTTCCCTGTTATTATCTTAATTTATTCGCCATATATATGCAATCCTTAAAAACAAAATACAATGATAGATAAAATAAAAAAAATTGACGTTTATATTGTGATAAAGAAGTTTCAAATTTCTTTTGATCAGTTTTCACTATAAAATAAAAAAAAATATTTTGCGCTGCGCAATTCGCGATCGCAACGAACTATAGGGGGCGTTGTTGTATGAGACTAATACCTGCGATTTCTATATGAACAGTTATTCAGTTACTCTGGAGACGTCTTTAATGTAGCGTGTAACATTGTAACGTTCCTTCTTTGTCGTGGCTCACTAAATTTAAAAAAGAAAAATGTTTGATATCCTTTCTTATGCAACCGAAAATAAGATGGTATCTCTTTTTTTTAATGAAGGAACATCCAAAACACATCTGAACAATATTTGTAAAAAAAAAAAAATATGTATCATCTTATTAGAGTTAAACCTAATGCCTGAGAAATAGTTCTACTAAATTTAATGATATAACCTGAAAGGCCTATTTAAACTTTACATTCCATAGTTTTAAGAATCATATTACTTCAAACATTAAAATAAACAAAACGTATACATACACTTCATAATTTTATGTAATTTAATTTTGTAAAAAAAGTTCTTTGACAACAATTTTTATCAAGAAATTTTAAGTTTTAATAAAAATCATTATTCAGAAACTAAAAAAACGTAAAATAAAGAATGCTTACGATACAAAACAAAGTAAAAAATTTTATTTTATGAAAATTAACACTTACCTGCTTTATAAATCAGAAAAATTCCAAAATGATTGCTCTTCGATTTTTGTTACCATTTTTTAGTGCTACGAAAATGCGTCTTTGGGATTTGCCAAAAATAGAAAAAAATACAATTTTATTTTTTCGGGAGCGAAATATTTTGCCCATTGTTCACCGAAATCCGATTGACTACTTTGAATTTAAATAAAATGTTTTATTTTACGATTTGTCGCAAAAATTTTGGTGCAGATTGGTGGCACTTAAAAACCGCCAAATCTGTAGTTATTACGTAAGAACCGAATTTTTATTCCATACTTTTTTCAATCATATTACTTTAAACAATAGAATATGCAAGAAGTATACATTAACACATAATGTTATACCATTCAATTTCTCAAAACAATTATTTAAACAACAATTTTTATCAAAAAATTATAAACTAAAAAATGTAAAATAAGAAATTCTTAGGATAAAAAACGATTTTAAAAATTCCTCATATTGAAATAAAAAACTTCCATACTGTTTCTCTTTTTATTCTTGTAGTTCTTAATCAGACGTAAAAAAGCATTCTGCAGAGAACTATCATCAAATGAGAAAAAAAAATATTTGCAAGCAAATTTTTTATTGTAAAAATCATTACACTTACCTGATTTAAAATTCCGGAGAATTCCAAAATGATATGCTCTTTGTTTGAAAACTTTATTCTCAAATAATAGATACATAGTTTATCCCTTCATTACTTTTAGATAACATACTACACAGCAAAATTTTATAATAGTAAGATCTTGATATGAATTTGAATATGTATCTAAAAACAGAATGGCTGAATTCTAGTTGAAATTATTCTTTCAAAACTAAAAAATACTTACCAAGAATACGGTAAAAATTAATTAAGAATCAGCACAAATGGCACTATTTCAAGTAATTTGGATAATTTTTTATTGTTGTTTTCTGAATTACATGGATATAGAAATATATACTATTCTATAACGAAGAAGAATATTCTATAACTATTACAGTTCTGTACGTTCTGAATACACATTTATTTATTGGAATGACGAAAGCAATGTTAACTTCACTTTAATTTCTAATGAATTGAAGACAGAAGAAATGTATTTTACCTTAATACACACATCTGTAACAGTATGCGATAGCGAAATCGGAAGTTATCAGTAGCAAGTTTGTTGATAATAGAAGTTGATGGAACTAAATGAAAACGTGATAAATTAATGTCTGATATTTACAGTCTCCCGCTAGAGGGCGTAATCGAGCGTTGCGATCGCGAATTGACGACTGAATGCATTTATTTGGAAATATCAACCAATTGTTGTTGTTTCTCATGCCACGTACCAATTCTAGCAAGCCTGCTTGGCGGAACCAAGCAGGCTTAAGGCAGAGGGTACGTTCGTGTTTTTTAGTGAAACCATCTATGGCCAAGAATATTTCTTCAACCACACATACATCACAGCCCTTTTTATGGCGGACCCAATCATAGATCCATTCATTCATCCACAAATTGCAATTTTGACCTGAACGAGAGAACGATCAATCTCCGATTCAGTACCCCAGAGGTATTGATTTGTAATGGAAACGCGAAGGACTTATTGTGTCCACTTAATTGTTAACAGATTTAACATACACTTAATTGTTAACAGATGAGAATTAATTGTTAACAGATTTAACATGCACCAGTCAGAATTTACTTCATCTGGCTGGGATCGAACTCATGATCTCTTGGAAATGGACTCAACGCCTACCAACCCCGCAATATTAACTTAAGTAGTGAATATAAACTTATTAAAGTTATTTTACTACCTTTATTTTTTCGATTTTTTAAAGACTCTACGATCCCTGCTCCTGAAAACCAGATATAAATGAAATGGTTTTACTACCAGTTTCTCTTTTCCTTCTTGCTTGAACCCTGAGGTAAACCAGAATTTCTAGTGGGACAATCATTTTAGATTTTTGAAAAAAACTATCGCTTGACTTCAGATCCAAATACAAATATATACATCTTCCCTATTGTCAAAAGCGCAAAATACCTAAGTCTAGTCATAAACAGCAAGTTGAATTGGAAATATCATGTCAAATCAACTATCAATAAAGCACAAGCAGCTTGTCACAAATTACAAATTCTTCTTCAAACTCAGACATAAACGCTTACTCTACATCTCTATTCCATTCCATCCCAACTTAAACCCATCTCCATCCTATCTCCCATCCCTCTTAGAAAAACTCAAAAGATGTCAGAATAAAATATTCTTAAAAATAACGCAAGAAAGTTGGTTTATTCGAAGTAAGAACATAAATCGCGATCTCAACATTGATTTTTTAGACCATCATATTGTAAAGCTTAATTGCAAATGTTTCGAAAAAGCCAGTAATTGTGAAACCACAGGATTTAATGAAATTTTAACTTTTGAAAACCTGAAAGAAGACATAAACCTCAGGCCAATGGCTGCTTATTTTTGTAGCTACGCATCTTTATCCCGAATACAAAATATTAAATTTTCTTTTCACGCCAATTTGCATTCCAGTTACCAGAAAGTACCACCTTAAAGTCAAAACCTCAAGATAGATGGGAAATGGGCCGTAAACAGCCACAGACGGCCAGATCAATTTTGATGATGATAATAGCTACATCTTTAATATATTTTATTAAACATAAATATTTTTCCCGAAATGAATTTTAAAAAATTAAATAATTAATTTATAATTCTATATATTTTCGAAAATAAATACATGGCGCAGATCGACAGAACTGTTTTTGCTAAGGATTGAAACTAATCTTTTAATTAAAAGCATTTTCAAATCTACTCACTTTTTTCATCTCCTTTCCTTACTATTTAAGCTGAAGTTCTCCAAGTGACGATCACTTTTATTCTCTAAATCAGTGGTTCATAATTTTCAGCAACGGAACCCTAAGTAATCAACCTTTTTTTTTTAGCCGAAAGCCAGATTTATAAATAAAATTTATTGAGGTAACTGTGAACGTTTTAACATATAAAAAACTATTTTTAAAATGTTTATAACACAGGGATGAAGATTTTTCATTGTTTTAACATTAATAATCTTCAATTAAGTTTTATGTCCGACAGTAAAATTTGTAAACCTTGTGCTGCATCTAGTTTAGTTCTGCATTTGTTTTTAATAAATATAAATAAGCTGAAAATGATTAAATAAGCTGAATGATGATTTACTTTGAAATGAAAATTCGAAAAAAAAACTATTATAAACGTTAAAAATGATTATTTGGGAAGAAATTTCTTTATTAAAGTATTTAATTATTTTATTTTGATTTTAAAAGTGACATGAAATGCTAATGCAATATTTAATAAAGGCTTGTTCTTTTCCTAATTTGTTTAATATATAGTTATTAGAAAATTATTTTCCTTTAAGAAATGTCATTTCTATTTCATTGGCATTTTACTTGAAATAATTTCATACAGACAACCGAAAGATTAAATGAGTTATGAAGTATAGGTAGGATCTAAATATAATCAGAGGTTATATGAAGTGCTAACTAACTGGAGGTTTTAAAAAAGTACCATAAAAGTACTCAACATGGGTTATAAAAATTCGCGGAACCCCTTTAACTATTCCACGGAACACTGGGGCTCTGTTGAACACTATTTGGGAACCGTTGTTCTAAGTAATTACAGATAATATAGATTGGAACTGATACGGCAGTAAAAATATTGACTATTTAAACTTTATCAATCAGAACAATCCTTCAAATGGTCATTTTATGCTTTCTCTGAAGTTACAAGTGAATAGGAACAATTGACTGACAATAATTATTTACAAACTATCGAACAAGATAAATGCATTTAACCTTCAACGATGAGAGAGCTTTGGAATGTAAACTAAACACTTACAGACTTTTCAAATCAATCCAAATATTTTCTTTTCTTAGTCGAATAATAAAGAAGACATGCGGAAGTTTACTTGTGTTAAGGAACGAAATTTTACTAACCGAAAATTTATCGCAGCTTCTGTAAAGAATTTCATTAACATAATAAATTGCACTTTCTCTCTTGATTTTCAAATTCTTGGCATTCTTTTAAAAATCATAGTAGTAAGTGAATGATGCTTTAATTAAAGCCGATGTTGAATTAACCTGTTTACATGGAAATAAACTATTGTTCATCTCATTTCACAATGAACGCTTTTTTTTTCTTCATAGTTATAAATATCATCAAATAATTTCAACGACGAAAGATGCCCATTACAGTAGTAGTTTGAGTGTGACGAAATATTTCGTCTTACTCGGATAACGAGTTAAACGGTATGTTTACATTGCACTAAATATTTGCGAATAATTTGTACATAGTTGCCAAGTCAGTGATTTCTCCCTCAGAAAAATTTAACTCTTTTCCAAAAAGTAAATGTCGATTGAAAATTTTAGTCAGGGTAGGACATTAGTAAATGACGCGACATACTTTAGCTCTTTTGTTGTTCAATGAATAGTGGTTGCTAAACATTTGAGGAAACTTAGTTGCATATTAAAAGTGGATTTTTTTATAACCGTCGTTGAACAGCCGGCCCAATTTTGAGTTTAGGATTACCCATGTTCAACTCAGTAGCCTTGTAGTTTTGAACCTAATCTAGAAGACAATGGAACTACTGTATCAAGTATTGGAAGAAATTTGCCTTCGTGCAAGACGTTTTGAAGAAAATAACCCTCATTTGCGTTGCATAGAGAGGAAAACCACGAAAACCTCTCATAGTTAGCCTGGCAGCAAGGGGACTCTAATCCATGATTCGTCTAGCACTGAGGATATTTTTCGTCGGCATTGTGGTCGGTGCGAGTCAGGTGCAGAATTCAAATCTGAGCCATCGCTGTGATTCAAACCGTGCCACCTCATTGTAAGGCAAGCGCTCTGTCCCTTGCACTAGGTTTCCAGTAATTTGGTATCCACAGGTGGCCAGCCGAACCACGGAGCAGGTTTACGAATTTTGGATGGCCCCTACGTAAAATAGCTATTCCCATAATCCAGAATTTCTTGTCCTTTTTAACATTTGTTATATTAGTGTTGCCAGACTGTGTTCTTTCTACCAGAAAGGGTTCAAGTGGCAACGAAATAAGTGCTGCGGACCCCGACTTTTTGCACTTAACTACTACCTAACTTCCTAGTCCTAATAGTGTTTTGATTTTGTTGGACACCTGGGCCGCGAAGCGACCCCTATCCAATTCATCTGGAATTTTAACACTGTTTTGGTTGAGCATTGAGGTAAGTAGGCAGTGGAGTTGCTTTTATGAATGTTTCAAACACTTTGCTTGAATAACTAAAAAGGAATCAAAAATAAAATGAGCAGCTTGCTCTAAACTGTGTTTGTTTGATTTTGGAGTTGTTCAGAATTGTATCAGCATGAGGAAACGTTATTTTCAGAAAGGTTGATGAAATTATTTGTTTTGATAGTTATGAGCGTCGGAGGTGAAATACGCAGCTATTGGTCTGTAGTTTTTATCTTTGATAAAACTACTTAACTTAGAAGAACAAAATACTGAATGTATGATAAAAAATAGAAAAAAAAATGGTAGTGAAACTATTTCATTTCAGCTTATTTTTGGAAGGAAATAAAGCCAAGATTTTTACTATTCTCAATTATAAAAAATAATAAAAAATTCCCCTAAATACTCTATTTTATTTTAGATTATGTACTAGATATTATTAATACAAAGACAAGTACAGTTATTACTTTATTTTTAGTTCTATATTTAAATGTACGGCATCCTACCACCACATTTGTTTAGGAAAAAAATACGAAATAAAAATATAAAAACTTTTACATCATTATTAATTTTAGCTAATTAAATTTTGGGAAATAAGTATTGTTTTTAAGCTGATGTTATTTCGAACACTTTTGCCTACTTTCATCAAATAAAAATACCTATTTTAAATCAATTGTTATTTATCTTAAGTGTGTTATTTTTTATTAAATTTTAAATAAAATTTTTAATGAAAAATATAAGCGTACTTACCCGAATAAATGAGGAAGACAAGTTTGTAAAAAAAATGCAACGAGAGTAAATTTTCATTTGTACTATTCCGTTGCGAGAGTTAGTTAAAATCCTTTCAATACAATACTTACTTATTAGAATATCAGTAGCATCTATAACCACAACTTTTTTAAGTCTCTCCAAAGTGGAATATAGTAGCTTTCCATTCTAAAGTTTAAAGGTTTGTGGTTAGAATATCTTTATTATACAAATCTGCAATAATAGAAGTGTGTTATAACAAGTGATATTTTGTTTCTTTTGTAAAATGTAGTTTTTTTGTGTTTGTAAATCATTGAAATGTATAAAAATGCAGTGCTTCTTCTCTAAGGAGTAAAAATTCTAAGTAAGTTAGTGTTTCTGGAGAAAAAAAAGAAAATTAGAGATTAATAATTTATCGGTGACAGGAAAATTTTTAACTAAACATGTTTTTTAACAAAAAATTGAAAAAATAATCAAAAATATGTGACTTAAATAATGAATTTTGATTTCATTCGAACGAATTTCGTTTTTCGCATTTCTCATAAAGAAAATACTTTTTCGAGTGTATTTTAACAAGCTGGAATCTAGATCTTTCCCCGCATTCTCTCCCTTAATACTCTTCCGTTTAAGCAACTAATTTTTTTCTTATCTCTGTTAATTAAGTTGTAGCCTTTCTTATATTTTCAATAGTGGTAACGTCATAAAAATTTGAATGAAGAAGTATAAGCAAAAATCTGGCTCCAAATAAATAATTTCTCTAAAGAACATTTGTATTTTCACTTAAAGAAAAAATAATTTCTTTCAGAAATTCTTAGACGACAAACTTCTTTATTTAATTTTTTATTTTAACTGTAAACAATTGACTCAACTGAAACTAAGAAACTAATATAAATTTTCTTTATTATGAATTTACAAAAACTGAAAACTCAAAAATATATTTAGTTTAAATGTTAATCCAATTCATGAGTATTATTTAGAATTACATACATATACTCAGAAAGGTTTAAATAAATAAAATTAAACCATAACACACGGTATTTTTCTAAAATAATTTTTCATAAATCCTGGTATTCAGGGCTCTTTTACTCCATAGTAAAAACACTTAGATATGATATAGTTTAGCATTTAACCTTTTGTCATATCTAGGGTCCCGAATGTGCAAAAAATTACAATTTAGATTTTTTTATAACTTTCTTTTAGATTTTAGAAGCAGGAAATATGTAACCAACCAATGCTAATTGAAACTAGTGATGGGCAATAACAGGTATTTTC
>NC_092206.1:98375700-98384087 GCF_043381705.1 Parasteatoda tepidariorum
AAATAGTTTAATATTTTGCTTAGAAAAAGCAGGCATTCTACCATGTGATGTTGACATGTTTACAATTTAAAAATATTTACAAGGATATTACTGCACAGTTAAAATGAAATTAAATACAGTATAAAAGATTAGTATGGGCCACGTGGGGTCTTTTCCATATCTGAATGAATCTTTTTCCAGCTATAGATTGGATATGTTTGAAGAATTTTTAGTGCCGGATAAAGATAAGCACTAATTGAGATGTTCTGAGCATTTCCAGGAACTTAAACACGTTCTCTGCCGTTCACGTGAAGATGTGCAGTTTTCACCAGTCAAGTATGGTTATCAGAAGGTAGCATTTTAATGTCGGTCACCACTGTCGAGTGTCTCGAATCAATAAGTTATACTTCACAGGACATACATTTATTTGTAATTAACAGGTTTACACTTACACATTATAATTAAACATTAATACATATTCACAACCTCAATGACTTACAACTCCTGGATAAAAGCGCGTACAACTCCAGGAACTGACCGGTAGAATGTTTTTCTTGGACCGTGTTCACGACAAATATTTTCTCTCTAACCTCACTTTCCAACTGCGACAAACAGAACGCGTCCTATCCTTATGCTAACATAAAAGAAATGTTAATTATATGATTTTACAGAAGAAAAAAAAACATCAAATGCTGCAAATATGCATTTATAAGAAAAATAAACCTTTTTCTGAAATTATATGCATAAACCTCAAAAAGTGCTTAAATATGCGATTGCATATAAATTGTGATTGGGTATGCTTCATTTGCCAGCCAGCCATTCATACATTTCCTTCAGAAGTCTGGGGTAATAGGTTTTTCAGAAATTTGTACTTTTCAGCAATGTGTGAATTAAATGTTTAAGTAAACACTGTGTTTGAAGTTTAAGAACATGGTTAAAGTAAAATAATACCATGTTTCCTCAAAATGACAAAGTTAAAAATCAGTTGAACAAAAACAGGTATTACAAAAATTACAAACTTGCTGTTTTTCATTTAGAAGGAAAATGACTTCAGAGTAAAATTTTCTAGACCGTGACGGTCTAGAAAATTTTTAAAACTGGTAGAAAAAGATTGAAGGAAAAAATTGATTTGACTTATTCAAGTGCACCAAAAATTATATGCAATTTAAATATTTGTGTTAGAACTGACTAGCAGAATTGTTTTGAATAGTCTCACGGAACATTTATCACACTTTTATAAAAATTTTCCACTCCGTCATTTTCACCAAGCATCAAAATTTATTACAACGTTAATTTGCAGATAGAGGTGTTGACTGAGAAATTTTTAGCCTATTCATCACTAGCTAAATTCTCATTTGAAGAATTTGTTTTTTAAAAAAAATTACGTTCTTATTATTATTTTATTAGGTATGCCACGTGAACACTAAAACTGTAAGAAGTGATGATTAATAAATAGCAAAAATTCATTAAAAGAGTTTGAAATTGGCAGTAATTGGGTACTTGCAACTCGATGAGACAATCGCTGACATACAGACACGTGATCTATGACCTCAGCCAACGTCTCCTTTAACTGAAAGAGTTCACGCTGTTTTTTGTAGGTAGTCCGATTAGACCACTATAAATGTAAACAAGTTTACGAAAGAAGCATTAATAGAAAATCTAGTAAAAATAAAATTGTTGCAGCAAACATGTGTCTAAAAATGTGTTTAATTTTTTAATATGATTCATTTGTCTTATTTACTTGTCTACCACTGCGGATTCAATAGTTTAACATTTAGTAAGCCTTGGCTGCAAGGTTTCTTTATTTTTTCTAAAAACAAGCCAGTTATGAAATGGTTATACCGACTGTTTATCTTTTTCGGGGCGCTAATTTGCAATCCAACGGCCTTTTCGACTTGTTCTCTTTTTTTGGGGGGGGGGGATTTTAACCTTGTCTGTAGTAGGTCCTAATTATAAAAAAAGCTTTTAATTTTTTTGAAATGCGTTACCTGAACTAAAATAATATCAAGAATCATTTTTTTTCATTTAAAAAAAAAAAAAATGCCAAACAGGAAAACGGGTTGTCAAACAGGACGGGATTGGGAAATCGCGTCCAGGGCACACACATATTCATGTGCATATTCCTCGGTACTTAAAATATCGGATATTTAACATAGGAAAATATTAAAATATCACAGCGCCATCTGTTACAGTAAGTTACCTCTTTAGTTTTAAAGGCATCGCAATGGCCTAATTTCAGATCAAAACATCGATATTTATACATTTCATATAATCGGGTGATGAAGGAATGACGTTTAACTCTAAGATAACTTTCAACAAAGAAATAATTGAATAACTAACCTTCATTTGTTTAAAAGAGCTCATGAAATGTAGGTCCTTAATGCAGGTGTTCAATATTCTTGTTTCTTAATATCTAAGATAAAGGTAATGGTAAGTTTCCGCTTACCTTTTTCTATAGACAGCAGTGTTAAGTTTCTGTAGATAGAAATTATGATGAGGCTGTGTCATTACTGACATCTTATTAAATCAGAATAAGCAATTATTATTTCAAGTTCAGAATGTATTGAAGATAATTAATATATCAAATGGAACGATACATGAATTTCATTGATTTAAAAAGTGATGAAAGTTAATAATCTTGAGTCGCATCTTGAGTTCCATTCCAACTAACAACAACTAACTTGAAAGTTTTGCGGGAAAAAAAGTTACTCTGCACTCGCAGCGCCATCTGCTGATAGTTTTTATTATGAGGGCTTGGGACACCAGGGATGCCACAGAGGTGACGAAAAAAGTAAAATGTGGGTGATTAATAAAAAGCACAAATCTTTTAAAAGAGTAACTAATTGTAGAGAAATCAGCAACTTTTTCAAGCGTATTTATTTAAGTTTGCTATTGAAGGTTGTTGAGGTTTGAGTTCGAGATTAGTTATAGTTTTGAGTTTCCTGTGCTGGCAACATCTTCTTGTTTTTATATTCTTTTTATGTAAATAAAGTTTAAGTTTTCAGTTTGTTCTACGTGACTTTCAGTCTGATTTGCTCTCAACAAAATCCAACAAAGGTGATAAAATAAATGTAATCGCTTTAAATATGAGCAATTTATAATCTATGAATTGATGGTATATACGCTTAAATAATAAAAATAAATAAATATAAAATGGGTTTTTATCATGTCCTACACTTTAAATCGCCTGTGAATGAGAAAAATCTCTTCCACCTGATGACGAAATGAAGAAAATTACTGCAAGATTCTGGTTTTAAATCACGATCATTTAATAATTTTTTTTAGTAAATAAGAAGCACTTGGCATCCCTGTATAATGGGTCAGACATTATCCTTGCTAAAACGATATTTTTTTCACAATGTTAGAATATTCCAACGAAAATGCTTCCTTAGGAGACCTTTTAATTATCTTTCCTTAAGAGCCTTACCTCCCTTAACATTTATTTAGAAGACCTTTTTTAATACTGCGAAGAGTCGTTGCTACAAGTTTCCTCAGATTGTTTTATAGTCTTTTTTTCAACTAGCAGCGTTATCTGTCGTCGAACTTTTTAATTTGGAAAACTTGGTGATAATAAAATAACTGCTTTCCTAAGCAGAACGCAGCATACCGTACATTTCTTTTACCTCATCATTTTACCAAATCATAGGCATTTTTTTTGACACCTAGTATATAATAAAATTGTAATAAATGTTTAAACTTAAATATATTTATGAAATAATTTATTTCATTTGATTTATGATGCATACGTGTATCTCTTCGTTTTATGATGCAGCTAGCTTTAAGGTTTAAGTGCAGCATGAAGTACTTAAATCTTTAAAGATATTCCCTTCCATTAAATGGTAATCGCTTAATTCAGGCATGCAAGCCAGTCTCTTAGGAACAATTAAACTTATCCACGTGTAAGTAAAGTGTCTTTACACGCTCACGTGACACCAATTGTTACTCTTCATTTAATACTCTCTTCAAAGTAAAAGTTATCTTACCAATCTCAACAATTCGTTCATCGCCAACACTGATTAATTGTTTTATTTCGCACTGGGGAATGACAAAATGAAATAAAGCGTGTTTTAATGTTCTTTCATTGAAATGGCGGTTAACTAATCGCCTACTTACTGTGTTCCGGCTTATAATTTATGCTTGGAATTTAAAGCATTTGCCTTTACAACGAAAATATTATGTTAAAAAAGATTAATGTTTCACACTAAATTTATAATATTAAAAAAAAATGAAAAAAAAGCATTAACCAGAATTGAAAATTACAAAAGATGTCTGAGTAGACGTTATTCTATCAGTTCTTATGTAATTCAGTTCATATTTTATATTTAGATTTAAAAATTGGTTATCCTTAAATGCAGCAGAAAAGCTTTCTAATCACATCAACACTTCATACTAATTCTAATTTTTATATATATATATATATATATATTAATACATNAATATCTTCAATGAGTGGGAAAGAATTTGTAAATTCACAGATTCTAAAGGTGCAAGAAATATCTTCAATGAGTGGGAAAGAATTTGTAAATTCACAGATTCTAAAGGTGCAAGAAATATCTTCAATGAGTGGGAAAGAATTTGTAAATTCACAGATTCTAAAGGTGCAAGAAATATCTTCAATGAGTGGGAAAGAATTTGTAAATTCACAGATTCTAAAGGTGCAAGAAATATCTTCAATGAGTGGGAAAGAATTTGTAAATTCACAGATTCTAAAGGTGCAAGAAATATCTTCAATGAGTGGGAAAGAATTTGTAAATTCACAGATTCTAAAGGTGCAAGAAATATCTTCAATGAGTGGGAAAGAATTTGTAAATTCACAGATTCTAAAGGTGCAAGAAATATCTTCAATGAGTGGGAAAGAATTTGTAAATTCACAGATTCTAAAGGTGCAAGAAATATCTTCAATGAGTGGGAAAGAATTTGTAAATTCACAGATTCTAAAGGTGCAAGAAATATCTTCAATGAGTGGGAAAGAATTTGTAAATTCACAGATTCTAAAGGTGCAAGAAATATCTTCAATGAGTGGGAAAGAATTTGTAAATTCACAGATTCTAAAGGTGCAAGAAATATCTTCAATGAGTGGGAAAGAATTTGTAAATTCACAGATTCTAAAGGTGCAAGAAATATCTTCAATGAGTGGGAAAGAATTTGTAAATTCACAGATTCTAAAGGTGCAAGAAATATCTTCAATGAGTGGGAAAGAATTTGTAAATTCACAGATTCTAAAGGTGCAAGAAATATCTTCAATGAGTGGGAAAGAATTTGTAAATTCACAGATTCTAAAGGTGCAAGAAATATCTTCAATGAGTGGGAAAGAATTTGTAAATTCACAGATTCTAAAGGTGCAAGAAATATCTTCAATGAGTGGGAAAGAATTTGTAAATTCACAGATTCTAAAGGTGCAAGAAATATCTTCAATGAGTGGGAAAGAATTTGTAAATTCACAGATTCTAAAGGTGCAAGAAATATCTTCAATGAGTGGGAAAGAATTTGTAAATTCACAGATTCTAAAGGTGCAAGAAATATCTTCAATGAGTGGGAAAGAATTTGTAAATTCACAGATTCTAAAGGTGCAAGAAATATCTTCAATGAGTGGGAAAGAATTTGTAAATTCACAGATTCTAAAGGTGCAAGAAATATCTTCAATGAGTGGGAAAGAATTTGTAAATTCACAGATTCTAAAGGTGCAAGAAATATCTTCAATGAGTGGGAAAGAATTTGTAAATTCACAGATTCTAAAGGTGCAAGAAATATCTTCAATGAGTGGGAAAGAATTTGTAAATTCACAGATTCTAAAGGTGCAAGAAATATCTTCAATGAGTGGGAAAGAATTTGTAAATTCACAGATTCTAAAGGTGCAAGAAATATCTTCAATGAGTGGGAAAGAATTTGTAAATTCACAGATTCTAAAGGTGCAGGAAATATCCTCAATGAGTGGGAAAGAATTTGTAAATTCACTACAGTTCAACAACTTAGTGCAAGAGAGGAAATTGAATGAGCCTTATTCCATCAGCTTCTCCCCATTTTGGTTGATTGTGGGAGGTGAATATAAAATCAATGAAACGTATTTTATTAAAAGGGACAATATCAGCTATCGTAAACTTTGAAGAGTTAACTTCAGTAGTAACTCAATTCGCATCAGTTTTGAGTTCCCGTCTCCTATCACCCCTCATCCCTTATCACCCTCTGAAATGACCTCTTCAGGTGTTCTGAGACAAGTCATCAACAAAGTCAGCAAAATTTGCCTTTTCCAAATAGCCCTGCAGACTCAGACCATACTATTTGATACATACTTATATATTACTTTTACACTTTTTACTATTGTGAATTTCGGCCGACCAGGTGGCCGAGTGGTTAGTGTGCCTGGCTGCGGAGCCGATGGTTGCGGGTTCGAATCCCGCTCAGGGCAGGGATGTTTCTTTCTCTCTCTGTGTTCTATGTCCTTTCTTCTGTGTGATTGTGTGAATGTAACCTGCCCTATAAACGGGTTTGTGGTTGTATGACGTGGGCGACGCTACTCCACCGCCGTGATTTAGCCATAGGTGCTCACTGGGTAACGATAAGAGAGTAGCAGTTCTGGCATTTCTGAGGCCAATAAGAAATAGACCCAAGTGCCCGCCATTAACCAAAGAAAATCTATTTTGAATTTTAGTTCCATTTTTAATTTTTTCTAATTTTAAGATTCCATACAAACATAAAATTTTAGAAATTTTTATTAGTACATATGATGCTCAGCTAAACATACGAAGCTGACAAACATATTAACATATGTACACATGATGCTGTGTGGCGCTCACCATTTAAGTTGTTTTCTTGTATAACATACAGCGCCCATCAGTTTTCCGAGTCAGTACGGATTCGAAGAGCTGGTACTCATCTTCTTTCTATATTCTTTGTTTTAGCCACCACAAATTTAACGGGCACCCTGCTGCAGTATTCATGTCTTGTCAGTTGTCAGGAGCAGTCACTACAGTTTGTCTAAAGTAAGAACTCCCCTAGCCATTTGTCTGAACCCGTGTTAGTGACACTGGCAGCGAGGTATAACTATTCCAAGTAGGGGAGTGGGGGGTCATTGTTTAAGACAGGTTTTGGCTCGGGTCCACGAGAGAAAAAGAATCTTTTTTTACAGTCTATTGCGTTAGCCCTAGAATGAAGAGAAGCTAGCCTCTCTGAAATACGCTACTCTTGTTTTCATGACAGCAGATGGCCACCGACTTCGTGGAGTGGGGGGAGTTCTTACCGTAGACAAACTATAACCCAGCTCTTCAACCAGTGGTGCGAATGACGCCTTAAATGGCAGCACCACAAGAGCTCCCACATTAGAGAACACGCATGTCTCTAAAAAAAGTTATTTACGAGACGCTCAGCGTCCCCTTCGAGAACTCAGAACAGCTAAAATCGTCTGTATGAATCACTTCGTTACCTATATGAAAGCTCATTTTTTGTCTTTAATCTGTTTTCTAATTATGCCAAAAAAATGCGCTCCTGTGGCTTGGCCTTTCCTTTCTGATCTCACTTTATGTAATTAATAATAATAATAATATTTTGCAACGCAAATCAGCTGTGAGAATGAGTTTTTTATAACCTAATATATTTCTAAATTAGATAGTTTTTAATTATATTTCCTTTGACCTATCTGAGTGGTCCTAGAGGGGAATGATAGAATAGAACAACTTTTAAAATAAGAAAAATACACCAAATTTAAGCATTAACCTTTTTTAAAAAAAATTAAAGTTAGAGTTATCTTTTTGTAGTACTACACCCACGAAATATGAAATGTTTACATTTGCCTTATTAAAATCTTAGAATAATATTAAAAAATATATATATTTAGCTTTTCCCTACTTTTTAATTTTGCTTGAAAAAAATCTTTTTAACTGGTTGAAATAGGAAAAGTATTTCTCGTTTTAATTTCTTTTTCTTTTGTCGAATCATAAAAAGAGCTTTTCATCTTTAATAAGGGACACCAAAAAAAACTGCTTAAAAATGCATCACTTGCCTCATTCAATATGCAAATAAGATGAATTCTTTTAGTGAATAATTTGTAGTTAATTCAGATCAGGTACGTATTCTGTCATATAATCATCTCCTTCAATAGGGAAGGAAAAAAAAACTTGAAGCGTTTGCAAAAGTATTCATAGAAATAATGTCCTAGGACATAATAAATTCATAGAACTAATATCTTTTCAGAAATCCACTTGCTAAATTTGATAATGATATTAGAAGAAAATAAAAGTTGCAATTTATCCAAAAAGTAATAGTCAATCGCACATTTACATAAAATATTAATTTGGTCATTTAAATTAATCTCATTATTGCTGAGAAATGATGGATTTGACCTATAAATTGTATAACTTTTACCCGTAAGAAGCATAATTTGTGCCTATATATATAGGGAAAGAATTTGTAAA
>NC_092206.1:98384096-98444400 GCF_043381705.1 Parasteatoda tepidariorum
TATAAAAATATATATATCAAAGTTTTAAAACCAATAATAAAATGTTAAATCATAAAATTTACTAATCAAAGCATAGTAAACACCCGCTAATCCATTAAATTCCGCTTTATTCAGCAATCAAATTGCATAATTATGCTTTCAAAACAATACAAAAGCCTTTAAAAGTTAAATTCGTGTGACAGAAATTTGATTCATGCTATTTTTATAAGAAAAAGGAAGGCCGTGCTGCGTTATTGCAAGAGTTGGCGATGTTGAGCTCGGCATCTCTTTGGCATGCAAACAGGCTCTCTCCTTAGGGATAATAGTTTTTTCTTAACTTGCAACTGAGTATACCATTCTTAATATTCAACTAGAAATGTTCCCATAAATTGAAACTAGTTAGCATGTATGATATGATTGTTTCTCCGTTTCTCAAGTTTTCATTCACTCAAACTATTTATTATTTGTTTATTCTTCGATATTTAAGTACAGCGAACCCTAAATAAAACTGACGATTTTTAAACATTTATAATAAGAAAATAATTTCAGTTAAAAAATAGTACTTGCTCTTTCAGAAAATTCATGTGACGGAGGATAAGATTGCTATCCTCCAAGATTTACTTCCCATAGCTCAAAGGTTTTTCAGCAGATAGCACTGCAAGCAGTTAACCTACAAATTAAAAAAAACAATTAAAATTAACACATATTTAGAACCTTTCAAATAATTTAAATAACATAACAATATTTTAGAAATGTTGACCATTAGACACGATCTCATGTAGCAATCGGAGAACAAAATTCTTATGAATCAAAACCCAAATGGAAAAAAAATCCCAGTAAGAATAGGTAACAACTCCATCTGTTTAAAACTAAAAGCAGGAACAACTCTGAAGGCACAATTTATCAATGTCTTGTTAAATGAAAATAATAAGACTTCCCGCATGCAAAATGGTGGCTGGTGCAAGCTAGCTCTGTCGAGGTCACAAAGTCCTCTAAATCCCCATTACAGATCAATACTTCTGGGGGAGCAGAATCAGAGATTGATCGTGCTCTGATTCACGTCAAAATTAAGGATTTGCGGATGGATGCTGTGCAAATGTGTCCTTCCTGAAAACGGGCCGTGATGTATGTGTCGCAGAAGTCTAATTCTTGCTATAAATGTCACCACTAGAAAACAAGAAGATGCGCACACTTCTGCCTCAAAATAGGCTTCTCAGTATTTACAAGTGGCATAAGACAACAACAACAAAGCTTTCCGTGAAAAAATATCTTGGGTATTAATTTTTCCGAAGAAAAAGTCTAATTTTACTGGAGTAAAATAATTATATGCTTTTCTTACTTGGCAAAGCCCACTGTATATTTATGTAAACGAGAAATATTGATATTAACTTTAACTATTTTGTCTACAATGATTTTCAATAACCAAGGATTTATAAGATTGCTGTCGCCTTCATTCTTCTTTATACTACAGTCAAAATGTCAACACTATTTCACAGACACTGTAAAATATCTCCAAAAAGGAGTAAAATATATTTAACCTCAAGAGTTAATTTCATTTAATTGTGTAAAAATTATTTTATTATGTCAAAAGTTATAAATATTTTCAGATAAAATTCTTTATCTCTAAAATTAACTAACTACTTATTCAATTGTGTCAAGTTGTTAACAAATTTGAAAAATATATGAGGAAATAAGTACCGCTGCTGTGATACCAAAACAATAATAAACACTTGATTCTGTCAGAGTATTGATCGATTCTTTAAAAGTCTAGGGGAGCCTTAAGTAGTGAACACACAGACATTAGGAGTGGTATATTAGCCTTTAATGAGAATCCTCCTATTCAAGTTAAGATGGATTCGAGAAAGAAGTAAAGAAAAATTGTCCGGAGTATTAATTGCTTCTTTCCCAAGGAAGTTCACATCAGTTTTCTCTGCCTTTCTATTTTGCCTTCAAAGAAAGGAAGACGAAAATGTTCCCTTGAAAGTGAAGGAAGAAAATTGAAAAGAAAAAATATAGTCTTTTCATATTTTTTTTCCTTCTTAACGAAACCTTGATGAAAGATAAATCAGTACTAAATTTGAAAATATAGGGTACGTTTTAGATTAACAGTCTGGTTAGTTTTAATATTAAACTATACACAGTTTATAATAAAATTAAAAACAACGTGTAGAGCATATAAAAAGTTAAATAACTTTGACATTTGTTTCGGTAATATAAACATTTACGATCGTTTCTCCGGAGTGACACTGATATGCAGACATATAATGATAATGATATGCATACATATAATGATAACTGATCATTTATAAATATTTTACTAATTAATCGTTTATATATATATATATATATGTATATATATATATATATANTCGGACTGTAAGATATATATTTCTTATATTCAATTTAACTATGTAGTTTTAATTTATATACTGAAAAATTTTCAGTTAAATTGGTTGAATCGTTTCTGAAAAATAAAGTTCTAAAAGGCTTATTTTTTAAATTTTATTTCTCAGTCATTATTCTAGTAATTAGTAAAATTTGTAAAATTTTTCAAAATAAAGTAGCATAGTTAAATAAAATTTTTCTAATTAATAATAAATGTTAATAATAATAAAAAAAATTATAATTAATGATAAATGTTTATAATTAATTATAAATGTTCAATGTTTAAAAAGGAAGTTTATTCCTGATAGTTAAAAATTTTTCCAATCAATTCTTTATTATATAATAAAAATGAATAAATATTTATTAAAATTTGATCTTTTATAGAAATTGTTTTTGGATAAATAAGTGCAAATATTTTTGATGTAAGCAATTAATCCTAATAAAATACATAAAACAATAAAATACACTTGGGATAAAAAGCAATAAAATACACTTGGAAACTCAAAAAAATAATAAATAATAATAATAATAATAATAACTTTAAATAACTGAAAGAACTAAAAATGAAACGAATTTCTTTACATTTAGTCGCTGTTGCATCTCTGGGTAACAATAAAAAACACCAATTTCTGAAAGCTTTAGTTTTTAAATGCATCCAACTGAATTTTTCCAACAATGGTTATCAGCCCGATATGTTTTAAGAGAACGCGGTTATTCTTGGATAAACAAATGGCTATGATCTTACGTTTTCTTAAAAGTTTTTTAAAAGTTATATTTGTTTTAAAACCTTCTGCATTAGTTCAACACCACAGAAAAATGTTTTTTGAAAAAATCAAATGTTCGAGCTTTGCACTATGACGCTAAAAATATGCTGTGCCTCAGCATTGATTCATATCATTATTTATACTATGATAGCGTTCATACGGAAAAAAATTAATAAAGTATTTTTTTAATTAAAATTAGTAATATTAATATAATTTTTCATATTATTATGTTTGTAAAATATTTTATTTTCTCTAAGTAAGTATTATTAACTTTACTAAACGACAAAGAATTAAATGGGCAGGCCACGTTATCAGAATGGACGAAGACCGTACCAGAAAAAGAGTTAGCAATGCCAAACCAGTTAGCACACGAAAAAGAAGCAGGCCAAATTCGAGATGGATGGATGGCTTAAAAAAAAACTTTGATTTTAAGAACTAAAAACTGGAAAACACCAGCAGAAAAAAGGTTAGCCTGGAAAAACTTCTTGAAAAGGCCAAGACCCACCCTGGTCTGTCGAGCCATTGATGATGATGATGAAATAAGCATAAATGGATCTGAGGATTACAGATATTAAATTTTATATCTATATTGGATGCTAATGTTGAGTAAATAAAATAAGCTTCCAATAAAATAATTCAATTATAAAAAAATAAGTATTTTTCGTAGAAAGTTTAGAAAATTTCTCCTTAATCTTCAATACTTTCAAAATTATCTCAATTCCCATCACAAATTAAAACTAGGATAATAAATTCTATCAGCACGAAGTGAAAATAATCTAATAGGATTACTGAGTTACAAAAGAAATGGAGAGCTCAGTGGAATGATTCCTTCGAAATCTGAGTAAATGAAATAAACTGAAGAAATCTAATGGTAGAAAGCACTCATTTATAGAGATTAAAGTTGTAGTTTGTGTGAATTCTCGGGAGTAAATTACGCGGAAAATTTTAAACACAGACTTAAGAACTGAATGCTCTGTTTCTAAATAAACAAGCTGTAATTTAACGAAAGAATTAAACTAATATAATTAATTGAATAAGACTTTCATTTATTCAATGTTTTTATGCTAAAAGAGAGTTAACCTTTTATGCAAATTAAATGACCAATTTAAATGCATAAGAAGCTATATAAATACTGTAATTTAGTACAAATGGAGTTCATGGCTCGTGCACTAATTCCGTACACAGACGCACTCGTACTCATCTTCCAATATTAATTGTTGCGTAATTAAATTATTTCTCGTATAATAACATTATTAAAAGATGCAGCACAATTGTGGGACATTTTTTTAAACTAAAAAGTACAAATCTAATGAAACAAATTTCGAAATAAATAGATATATAACTAAGCACAACGGACAAAAAATTCGTCACCCTTAGAGAAATCATGAAAAACATCATTTAATAACGTGTAGCGCCGCCTCCTGGATTAGGTTCAGAATTGAGTCCACAAGGTTTTGCAGGTACGTCGAATTCAGTTTAAGCCACTCGCTGACGATTTTATCTCGTAAATGTACCAAATTGTTCTTCTAACATGTCCCACAAATTTTCAATGGGGTTTAAGACAGGTGATTTTGCAGGCCAGTCGAGATGTAATAGAGTGTCTGAGGGTTCATAAAATCAGTCACATATTTTTCTAGCCCGACGAACTTCGCTGTTGTCATCTTGAAAAATGGAGGCATACACTTAATGAAGATGTTGACTGAAAAGCAATACCTGATCATCCTGAATGCTTAAATAAACATGTTGGTTCATGTTAGTGACCACCTCAGTGAGGAGGTCAATCCATAATAAGAAAAACACCCCCAAAATACGACAGACCTACCTCTGGCTTGAACCTGACCTTGCATGCAGTCTGGATGAAATGCTTCATCTGGTCTTCGGCGCACTCGACCACCCGTCTCATTTAAATAAAGCCAAAAACGTGATTCGTCAGACCATTTTGCATTCTGCCAGTCAGCAACTGTCCACGTTCGGTGACTTCTAGCCCACTGAAGTCATGCAGCTATATGTTCTTGTGTGAACAATGGCTTCTTACGAGGTGTTCGATTCCAAATGTTCATTGCATGCAGCTACCGTCGCAATGTTCTCTCACTAACAGGTTAGGATGAACCTTCATACACTAGCTGAAGCAATTCCTGTCGGGTTTGGAAGCGATTTTGATTGACAGGTAGTAAATCATGTCTCTGGTCTCTTTCATGCAGGATCTTTTTCTGGCCATAATTCTGACATCGTCTTTCGTGCTACGCGTATTACGCCACTGCTTATAGACACGTTGAATCGTCCGCATCGAAACACCAACAAATCCATTAACTTCATTCACCGTATGACCACGTGCACAGCCAAACACAATTGCCCTTTTTTGCTACTTTGTCACATCTTACTCTCACCCATATTTACTCACAATTTCCGCTTAGAGCAAAAATATCTCAATGATAGCTACTTTCCTTTGATCATTGAGGCAGTGCGTACACATTTGAGCACGTTATTTGACCATTGCGTCATCTAACGAAACCTAACGATTCACTTGTGCTTGCGCACTAGGGTGACTCATTTTTTGTCCTGTGAGCTTATGTACTATTTTTTTGAAAATTCTATAAAACAAAAACGTTTCTTAATTTCACTAGTAAATACAGTATGGCTATTCATCTAGAAAAGATAACGAAAGTTTAAAAATAACATTTCGATTCCATAATATTTTTCATGACTACCACTATTTATTAACAGGTAAAACACTTAAGTTTACTGCATAAAACATGTTGATTATCAAGGCAGCCACATTTCTACGCTTTTCGTAATAATGTGTTCTAGTCGTAGCCAAGTTCATGTTTTAATGTATAATTTTTATTCCTTTGAGCTTATTAATCACACCACTACATGTAATTGTTTTAAAAGTTCAAATGCAACTTCTCTTTGTTCCAGCTCTTTCGTGGTGAGGCTTTTAAAATGTTGGCAGCATTTCCAAAATTCTATGAGCTTTGGTTTTTAAACGTCTACCGCACTATTAAATATTTTTCAAAAAGCGTAGTATTTCGCAGGCCTGAATTTCTGACAAGAATGTAGCGAATGCGTATCAACAAAAAATTTCCTTCCCGGCAAAAAGAATATGCCAATACTTTTTTTTTCGTTCGGCAAAAATAAACTATTTGCAGAAAGGCCACAGGCGAGTGAAAATCTTAACAGTGGTAGAAACTCAATTCACTATTATTTATGTTTTATCTCAATAATTATTCATTCATAACTACTACTATGACTTACAATTCAAATTAAACATATTTTAAAAAAACATTTACTTTCATTGTCCATTATTTGAAACGTTTTTATTTTAATATAATTTATCTACCTCACTGACTATTATGAACACAATGAATGGCTCGGGTACACAGCTTCATTTAATAAGTGAAGTCACTTTCATTGGTAAACTAAAGCTGCTGTATGTAGATGTTAATTTTAAATTTTTTTAATGAAATTTTGAATTTCAATACTCAGCACTTTTTGCATTTTTATTCACCCGTAGCAACCTTATATATTGTACTACATATAAATACATGCTATAATCACTTCGATGATAGTTTTACCCAGTGCTGGCAAAATTGAAATACGGGTAAAAATATAATTTGTATTTTGTAGACGCTTAAACACACAAACTTGACTTCACTTAGCAAATGGAGCTGGGTTCCTGAGTTAAACGTAATGGTTTTTGCTCATCATCGTGTCCATAATAGTGAGTAAAATAGATAAGTTATATAAAAATAAAAAAAAATGTCATATAGAAGAGGACAGGATATCGTTGTTCCCTTTGCTTGTTCTTTAAGGTTTGGTGTCATAATGGATGAATTTAATACAAAAATTTGATGTGTTGATCATGTCATATCACTGAGAAAGTGTGCCCCAATGGTTTTGATGTATTTGTCTTCTTCTAGGTTCTATTACTGTAAAATATCATGAAAGTTTGCTGTATTGCATTATAGAGCTTTGTCAAAAAATTTATTTAATTTTGTAATTTGCTTGATGAATCTCTCTATTTTGAGATCTTTATGGAGCTCTTTGTTTCGTAGGAGCCATCTTGCATTAGTTATTTGTCTCAGAACTTTATTTAGCAAAATGACAAGTTTCTTCATTTGCGTATTTGAGATATTGCACCATGTTGGTGATGCATATGCGAGTATTGGTTTTATCATTAAAATGTAAACTAGTCGTTTTAGCTGGATATCTATTTTTGATATAGATGTGGTGAGACCTTAAAATGTATTAATTGCAGCTGTTTTGATTTGTTTTTGGATTTGACTGGATTTTGATAAGTCTTCCTTACATGATCATTCAAAGTGAAATTTGAATGCCTGACCGAAATTTGAATGCTAGCTCTCCTGGTGGGCTTATTGATGGGGAGGAAAACCACGAAAACCTCTTATGGTTAGCCCGACGCAAGGAGATTCTAATCCTTGATGCAAGAGATTCTAATTCTTGATCTGAGAATATTTTACTTTAGTACTGTGGTTAGAGCGAGCAGGGAGAAAAACTCGAATCGACCGACCAACGTTGAGATTCGAACCTGGCAGGCATCTTTGCAAGGCAAGCGTTCTATCCCCTTATATGGATTTACGAAATACGGATTAACGAATGAATGGGTCTCGAGGTCAATGGTTATTCATTTTATCATTATTAATTTCATTATTCATTCATTATTTGGTTAATTTTAATAAGATGAGTGAGTTGCATGAGCTGTAACAAAACGCTTTATAACAGAAAGTATATTTAATTACGTTGACACAATTCTTTGTTATAGTTATTAAATATACTTTCTGTTGTAAAGCGTTTTGTTACAGCTCATGCAACTCACTCATCTTATTAAAATTAACCAAATAATGAATGAATGAATGAAAATGGATAATGAAGGAATGAATAACCGTTGAAATTGATATTATCGTATATCACACCACTCTCGTTTGCTTTCAAAATTCATTTTTAGGGTTACAAACGTTAGAAAAACTATAAAAATAGAGAAGCTTTTCCATACTTTGCTGGAAATGTGAAATTGCAAAAAAAGGTACAAAAAAAGAATTCTTTTGCATAAAATTGGGACTTCTGTTAGAAAAAATATCATTATACTAAAAATTTTCATATTGGAATTACTTCAGATTTCAGAAGAAAAACTGAAAACAAATGAAAACTAAACGACAGTTTTCTTGTTCCTTTAAAATTTAGGACAAAAAATTAATCAAGAAACTAAATGTTACGTGTGACAGAGCATAATTTAGAAACATTTCGTTTGAGTCATATTTAATATTTTAAAGAAGAAACTGAATTGTTGTGATGCAAAGCAAAGAGTTTTTAATATGCAGAGCCCCCTCTAAGCATTCGCCATATGCGATAAATTCGTATATTTGGATTTTACCCCAGGAAAGAAAAATATGTATTTACCTCGATCCTCATAAATACGTCAAAATGAATTTTTCTGAAGATATCAGCATTTTTTTTCGGTTACAGTAATTTTCGGTAGATACGCCGCATAACCAATTAGAATTGGGTTCAAATAATATTAGCCTGAAACAAACTGCCATAAATTAGCCTTCTATGGGGAAAAGGTTAGTCATACAATATTGTTAAGATTTGCATTTGGCGAAGACTTTCAAAAATCGGTGAATAAATTTGATATTTGACAAAATTACTGTCTAATATTTTGAAATCCTTAGTGCGGGTCCAAAATATGTCCTATATATTTTCCAGCAATTTTAAAAATAGTGTGTATATAATATTTATTTCAATTTAATAATTGCGTACATACTTATTTTTGCATTTTTGGTCTTATTTACGTCACACATTGACTTTTATTTATTTTGTAAAATGTATAGTTTTGACTTGAAACTTTATCAAATTAAAATGAAATTCAACATTTAAGAGGGACATATATCATATTGTTCGACCAAAAAGAAAACATCGTTCTTATTTAAATTCTCATTTAACACGTTGAGCGCCACGCTAATTTTACATGACTTGCCCGTCTGGTCACGGTAAATAACTACAAACTAAATTTGCAAATATTAGATGGATTTCGCTATTTTTTTTAGATGGTTTATCATGACATATCTGACAAAAGTGGTGAATTATATAATCCTACGAATTGTTTAAAATAGTGGTGGATAAAAATCTACTAAATTGAATTTATTAAACCAAGAACCACAATAATTAAGTAAATTTTGAATACATTTTCTGCAATTCCATAAAAGAGTTTAAATTTTATAGTTCTATATCATGTTATACACTGTCAGCCAGCTATTTTTCGCTGCCTATGTGAAGGCAGACGCAGCCTAAATGTAATTTCACTGTCAACCACCGGTGGTTGACGCGGCCTAAAAGGAAAGTCCAGTGTCAGCCACCGAAGGCTGACGCTGCACTCAACGTGTTTAAGAAAAAGTTCGTATATTTGTGTGCTAGAGTATCTCTCTTATGTAAATCCAGAATCATTTGTACTAGCGTTCTGAAAATTAGACAGCTGTCAACAATCCTGAAAGTCACTCAAAAGTTTCAATTAGTATATCTACAACTACTACGGAATTGTGGTAGTAATTTAATTGAATAGATTTATTTTTATTTGATTGATTTGATTTGATTGTAAGAATTGATTATTAAACCAAATTGGTAAGTATCAGAAGCTTTCTCTCTCTCTCTTTTCTTTTACCTTCTCTTAAATTGCATACTTCAAAGATATGTAAAATTACTTACATTTGACCGGACAACGTGGGGCTTTATTGTTGCACTTCCAAAAAACGAGGTTCAATTCTATAATTTAAACATACAAATGACTACATTATTATCAAAATTTATTAAAAAGTCTTTTTTCTTTCATTTATATATTAAATGATCAGTGAGATAAAATATATATTTAATTTTCATATAAATATTCATAGTTAACGTTTAATTTATTCAAATGAACATAGCTCGGCTTTCCAATATTTTTTAGGTTAACTTTATCTGACTTTTATTGCACTTATCATTTATTTAATAGCAGACTACAGTTCATAATCATATTACTTGGGCATTTTTCTACCAAAAGAAAAAATGAAAAGTAACTCCTTAAAAATACTGCTTAAAAAGATGGGAATCTTTGACCTCGAAAATCGATTTTCGTCCCACTGATTTACACCATAAAAAGAGAATCGTTGAAGAGTTCAACATGTTTCCGCTATTGACGATTATAGCCGTCCGATTTTTAGCGATATATGCCGTCCTCGGTGTGTCTTTTCGGTGTGTCTCAAACAAAATCTCTTTGAGTGCATCTGTCAACTAACACTTTTTTAAAAAAACTGATTCCTATTGCTAAATATTACTTAAGAATATTATGAATTGCTGTTATCATCGGCTTTAAACGTTTCTCTGTGCACTCGTGAAGCTCGGGGTTTAAACGCCCATGAGGAGGAGGAGGAGTGGCAGAGAGTCGTCAAACCCATTCCTCGTTATATTGCTTCGATTAACATGATCTGTCAGTTAATGTAACTAACCTGATTCCCCTTTATATTTATACTAGTGATGTTGCCCATCACTAGTATAAATATAAAGGGCTGTATACTCCCGAGTCAGGCATCATATAGGGTCATTTCTAATAAGTATTTTCAGATTTCAGTTGTTACAATACAAAATAATACGTGTTTCAAAATTACAGGTCTTAGGAAAAAGTTTTCAACTGTATGCTATTTGAAAGATAGCTCAGAATGTTAAGAAAGTATTTCTGTAACAGATACATATTTTTCTATTAATTTGGCTATGTTGTTAGGAAAAGTATTTTTTTCTTTCTTTTGGTTAGAAAATATCAAGAAGTTTTTTTTTTCTAATTCATTTTGTAAACAATATGAAAGCAATTACATATTAATTTCTCTTTATTCTTTATTGCTTAGGTTCGAAGAAAAAACTATAATACGTCCTTTTTTAGACATTTTTTTCCTTTTATGATTAAACGTGAAGAGAGCAGGCAGTTCAAAAGATATAATTCACAATAGTCGAAAACATTTCAGAAACATTTTCGTTAGTGTAATCAAATATAATGAATTATAATCGAAACAGTAATTTTCGTAACAAAATGCAGTTCTTTTTAATGCATTTTTTGAAGAAATGAGTGACATATAAAAAATTCTTTTACAAAATGTGCATTTTTTTAAGAAGCATTCAATAATTTAGAAAGCTTAGAGAATTAAAAAAAGTTTTGCAATATTGCAATGTATTGTCTCTAAATAAAAGGAATTCAGGAGTTCCATTCTTTTTGACGATATCACCAGATTTTTTTTTTCATTTTACCAGAACAAAAAAAATGGAACTTAAACATAAATATTCAATCAAATTAGAAAATAAAAATAATTTATCTCTGAATTTAAAATACAACACAGCGTATTATTTAGTTAAAAAATAAAAGCAATTTTGAAGTTGTGCACTATATATTTTGTATATGTGACAAAATAACCAGCATTTTTTAACATTATTCTTGTCTGCAAGAATTTTTTTGCTTGACATATTGGTGGTGAAATATGTGATGTCCCGTTCACTGATCTCTAGTCTTCCCTGCAATGCACTGAAGTTTTACCTTAAAGAAATACACTGTGATGACATATTTATTAACTCTACTGCTGTCAGGTGCTTAAGATAAATATCTGAATAAAATAATTGCTAAAATTAGGTAAAAAAATCTCTGGAAAATAATTTTACTACTAATGAAATAATTAATAATAGTTCATTAATATTAATAACTAATTAATAATAACTAATTTTAATACTAATGAAATGAAATAATTTTAATACTAGCCAATAATTTTAACACAAATGAAAATACTGAAAGTGCAAAATTATTTTGATTTCAATTCAAGACGGGAAATCTTACTGCGAAAATTCTGAGGAAAGTGGGACTAGTTATAGTCCAGAAAAGCAATAATTTGAAATACAAAAATAATTGAGGGCTTTAAAGAAGCGTGTAAGTAGTGACGAATTCAATTTCAACGATGCAATTTTAATCTTATCGCGTGTCATGCGATGTCGACCATACGGGCACAAAAACGTCAAATGCATGAGATGCGTCGCCGTCAGAGAAGGGGTTCAACGCGAGAACTGTGACGTGTTAATAAAACTGGAGCTATAAAAACAAACATCAATGAATGCGGTTGAATCAATATGCGTAGTTCAATGCCTTAAAAATTTTGCAAATTTAAAGCTAATACGAAATTGAAACGTCCAGAAAGCATATCTGTTAACATAAAAATAAATGCTTAGCTCGAAAACTATGGAAAACATTAATGAAAATCTTATTTTTTGATGGAAGTTAAAAAAAATAATAAATAAAATAAGGAACTTTAAAGAAATGCTAATTACCTTTAATCCTTTATAAGTATCTCGAGTTTGAGTTATTTTTCTTCGCTAGAAAAAATGTATAATAGTTTTTATAAATGGGAGAAAACAAAACGATTATTTTTTTTTAAAGTATTCTTTTGGGAGAGAGGATATAAGACAAAGTATGAATGATTAATTTTATAAAATAGTTTATGATATATCTTGTAGTAATTTAGCTTTCATTTGCCGGATGTTTTTCAAACTACTAAATTTTTAATATGAAGCATTTCTCATAATTTATTTGCAAATTTCATTTTATTAAATATAAGTGCTAAAATTGTTACTGGATCAAGAAAATAATAGCAGTTAAGAAAATAAAAGAAAAAATAGGAGAAAATTTCACACATAATAAAGCTCCTCTGGAAAAGAATATCGAATTGTTTTTTGACAAATGCGCTTATTTTTGAATTGCAAGATATTTTAAAGTTCATTAAGATTATTTTCCGTATGCCCCGAATTCACTCAGAGCTGTGGAGTCGGTAGTTGAAATGATCGACTCCGATTCCAGTGTTTTCTGAAAGCTCGTCTCCGACTTGCACCTGCTTAAAATTTAATTTTCACGTTAATATTCCAATATGCAGTCTACTTCTGCAATAGATATTTATTTAATTAATAGTTCAGTTATTTTTCCTTTTTTTTTTTTAGTTTTCCTCTTTTAGTGCCACTGCCCGGTAAATATTTACCGAGCAAATTTACAGTAATACTTTTTAAGATTAAGTGCCACTACCCGTTATACATTTGCCCGATATACACTACACTGATGTTTTGAAAGGATACGTGCCACTTTTCAGTTTATTCTGTACTTTTTTTAATGTTTAAAGGTCCTGCTCGTTATATATTTGGCCGTGTATACACTACATTGACGTGCTTTTTTCTTCCTAAAGTTAAGTGCCACTGCGCGGTATACTCTACCATACTATACTACGGTATTGCCACCGATTAATCCGTAAAGTAACTACTAGGGATGATTGCATACTGGGACAATACCCAGTCAAGATGACTAAGTAATATGGGATTTGGCTAGCAACAGCCATTGATTACTGTCACTTTTTTTGAGGGGTTTCCCCTTTCGTGGTTTTAAAATTTAATACTGTTCGAAGTACATTGTAAATGCACTTGAAATAAAGCAACAATTTTAAACAATACCATCTGGCCTTAAAGAATTATCTATACTTTAGAACAGGCAAATAATTTAAATATTTTGCAAGTTAATAAAAATCATCCATTTGGCCACCCATTTCTACCTAGATGACAAATAATTAACGAATAATTCTCAATTTTTGCAATTTTTATGAGCCTAGATAATGCAACGTGAGAATAATTTTTTAAGCTTTTAAAAATTAGAATACAAACGTTTTTCATTTTCACAAAACGTATTTTCAACGTTTTACATTAAGATGTTAATCATAGTTTTGAAAGTTCATTTAGCCTGCAACAAATAAAGTGTGGTCTGCAAGAATCTTGTTCCTCAAACAATGCTGCGTTCATTTTTGATACGTCAATGGCAGGGCTAAAGAGAATAGAAGGGCTGGTTCACTCCTTTGAAGTAGCGCTCGCCGCACCAATCCTCCGATTTTCTCTAGTGACGTCCCTTTGGCGCAAAGCTCCCACTTTAACTTCAAGAACGCAGCGTTTGGCCTTACTGGCTCTAACTAATATTGGAGCATTTCTTTTTGCGAGATATTCTAAGACATTTGTTATTTTCTATAATGACTTTCCTCAGTTTTTGCAGTGAATTTACAAGAATTTAAAACTATTATCGAAATGTCAGTTTGCGCGATTGCAACTTGAAAAAATTTTGATAGAAAAACAAAAGGAAAAAGTATAATTTTCCGCGTGTTCCCTAAAGTAAATGAACAACTATGTAAAAAATGGATTTCGAAATGATGCAGTTAATATAAAACAGCAATACGTTTATTCTGTAGCTAAGAACTTTTGTAAAAATTCATTATCTGAATAGAAACCGCCTCGTTACTTCAAAAAGAAAGGCAGGTGAAAAAATTTAAAAAATGGATAAAATCAAAAAAAATTAAAATGTAAATAAAAAGTATAAATAAAATATATAGTATATAGTTGGAATTCTCTTAATTTCATAACATATTTTTTAATCTAGTTATTCTAAATATTTATGATTTTTTTAAAAAATTATATTCTCTTATTAAATTTAAATATCTATAAATTATATCATCGTAAATTTAAATATCTATAAGCAATTGTAAAATTTCTAATGTCATTATGAACCTAAATTATTATTTTGTTTCAGTAATTAGCCTTTAAGGTTGATGTTTCCTAATGATTAAGTATGAACAAATTGCTATTAACGGCATATTTTAAAANTTTTTTAAATGTTGTAGGAAAAAAATTAATTAATTTGCCTGAATATAAATGAACACAATTACAAGGGGGAATAATTGACTTTCAATTTTTTTCTGATGTAATTCAGAATATTCGAGACAATTAACTCGAAATAAGAAAAAACACATATCTCGTATTAAAGTCATTATCAATTTACCGCCGATATAAACTTTAACGTTTGTTTCGTTCTCTCTACTTTTATTAATAAAAAAAATATATATTGGACATCCATTTAATAAAAATGAATGTTTCTTTTTATCTTTTAGGTTAAGAGCGATCGTAGCTTCAGCTCTAAGAGCGGAGTGAACTAGCCCTTCTATTCTCTTTAGCCCTGCGTCATTGGACAGGTTTCAAATGAAGCAGTTTGTAAAAATCGTAAGTGCTTGTGTTAAGGAAATAATATGTGCTGACCAGTATTTGTTGAGTGATTTTCTTCGTGTTTCACTGGAAGAGGGAATGTTTGAAGACGAATTTTAGTGAAATGAATAATAGAAATATAAGTCATTATCACAAGCAAGAATTTCTTATACTGAAAGATAAAATAAAAGTTATTCCAAATAGTAAAAAAAAGGAATAAGCGCACGCTTCAGTATAAAGCTGTGTGAAAAGCGCAAAGCAATGACGTCTTAAAAAAAGTAATCACTATAATAAATAATAATAATGACTGTAAATAGTATGTAAGTAACTATTCATTTGAGTCATCGTTTTTTTTCCGATTCTGCAATTTTTTGTTGTTTGCACATTTTTGTTGCTTGATGCTGTTTGATAATTTTTTAACAACCAATTTGCTAAGGTCTCCAAATGGCGACCTCTTCTTCACATCTGTCACATAGTCACAGTTCAGTAAGAGACCGTTGTTCTGATATTTTACGGTATATATTTTATGTATGCATGTGCGATGGAGGTTAAAATCATTTTAAAATAAATTTAAAGATTTAAGAATGAAATAGAAAAACATAAGTTATAAATCACTTTAAGTATAAGAATAAAATCTTTCAAAAAATCTTGAGGAATTGGCAATTATTTTATGAGCATTTTGGCATGACAATATTATTCCTGATTGCTTTTTAACTTATAAGAGTATATACTTGATAAATTAAAGCAACGTTAATGCTGTAGATATAAATTAATAACTTAAAAAAGGCAACATTTTAAATGAATCGAGTAATAGTTAAAGAACAGCTGTAATCTTTCTATCTGGTTAAGAGTATCCACCCTATATTCTCATAAATCAGAAATTTCTCTTAAAGTTCAAAGTGGAAACAATAGTTTCTCGCTCAGCTCTCGACATCAACACGAAAGTTAATATCAGGAAGTGTTTATTGACATTTTCCCACACTATTATTGGAAGACACTTTTCCTGGATTTATTCCACCGTAATTATCCCTTATCTCTACCATATATCTTAAACTGTCATATATGGGAATTATGGATAGATTAAAGGGTTTTCTAGATAGTTATGATTAGACAAAAATTAATTCGAGTGAAAGTATTGCAACTTAATTTAATAAATACAGAAATAAAAAAAAGTGGCATGGTTCATACTTCGTTGGAAAAAAAAAATTCTTAACATGTATCCTACTTGAAGTTATTCCGTCAGGGCTCATACTATTCTTTAAAAAAAAGTTTAAACCGTGGTATCGAAATTAAGAAAAAAAGCTGTATACTTATAAATATTCACCTCTGCGTTTAATATTTCCGAGTAAATATATCTAGTTCCGAAATCTTTAACTTCAGTTACTTACTCTTAAAGTGTAAGCCAATAAAAAGAAACTTCTAACTTCATTATCAAGACACTGACTAAATTTTTTAAATTTTTTTAAGCAGTATAAACAGACTGAAACAGGACATTTCTGTCCCGCCGCTTTTGTCCTGCTGCCATTTCGAACACATTGCAGATTTGGTCTAGTTGCCATTACGATCCCACTAAGTTTCTTTCCCTTTTAATTTTTTTTTCTCCCTTAAATATTGAAATTTAAAAAATTCTATCAAATATGCAACACATTTCAATGCAGTTGTAATGATCCTTATTAATTTTTAGCTACTAGCATTTAGCCTCCTTTAAAAATTTTATTTTTTTAGTAGAAAAAATTTGAAAAGTACTACTAGATTGTACACATGGGGAAATTTAACAAATCAATCCTTATTTATTGCTTGCCAAATTTACACTTCTAATACATTACTACGTCGTAATTTTATTTTATAACCGTCGTTGAACAGCCTGCCCAAATTTGGGTTTACGACTTCCAACGTTCAACTTCATAGCCTTGTAATATTGAATCCAATCCAGAAAACAAGGGAACTATTAGATCATGTATTGGGAGAAATTTGCTTTCGTGGAGGACTTTTATATGGAACTAACACTTTGCGTTACATGGCGAAAAAAACCATGAAAGCCTCCTATGGTTAGCCTGACAGCAAGGGAGCTCCGTGATTCGCCTACCATTGAGGATATTTTACGTCAGCACTGTGGTCGGTGCGAGCCGGGTGCGGAAGTTCACCTCTTTGGAAGGCAAGCACTCTATCCCCTGAGCCACAACGACTTCTACATAATAATTAGCATAATTAGATAAATAATGGAAATTTATTTTTGGACTTCATATGTTTGATTCTGAGGTTTTACTTAACTCCCGCCACAGTGATGCCATTGATAGAAAGGGAGAGAGAAAAGGAATTAAAAACAAAACCCCCTTTTTCCCACACTTAATAACTTTTAAATATTTAATAATCATTCAAAATTCCTGATTTTATGTCACAGAAAATAAGGATTAAACAATTTAATAAACTAAGAAAAATATTTTTAGAGCCACTGAGGCATATCCATTGTACTAAAACGAAGTAAGAAATGGAATGGAATAACTGTATCAAAACTGACAAATCGAATGAGTAACGAGACTAAATTGGCAAGGAAACGAAATGGAAGCTGATTTAACATCTCAAGCTTCTTGCTCGAAGAAATAATATTAGTTGAAATAGAAAGAAGCAGCTTGCTCAAAATTTTCAATTGTTGCTTGTAGATAAGAGTGAAGTATCACGGTGAGGAAACGCTATTTGCTGTTGAGCAGTCTCAGTTGATGAAGTTATGCTGCTTGCGATATTGAAATTTTAAAGTAGAGATTGAAACTGAAAGTTGAAGCTGAGGTTGCGATTTGAAGTTGAGAAATTGAGGATTGATGAGATTGGTGAGGTTATTATCTATATATATATTTCTCTTACACGGCGATAAAAACTCCCCGAACTCTCCGATATTACAACTCCCCGAATGGCAACGCTAGAAAATAGACCAATGATTACCGCTAAAAATGTCACATGCCAAATCTAGCTAAGATGGCTCAACATATAGCGCTTTTAAAAACGGAAACTGAAATAACCAGGGAGAGCATAAGCTAGGCAGAAGTCTTTGTCGATAGATCTCTATTTTGGTTTTTTGTCGAATCACGAATTTATGTATTACGAATTTATTTGACAATTTTTGATTTATATCACGAATTTATTTGTTTTACTAGAATTTATTTGTTTATGCAGGTTTTTCCATTGCAATTCACTTATTTAAATTTTTAATAGACTTAATTATAGCCGAAATTTTAATCTTTTTAAAGAGATATCAGTTTTAGAAATTTTATCTTAAGATTTTATGCTATAGCACATTTCTAATTGGTTTAAAGAATTGCATGTCATTTATTTGAATTCAAATTTATTTTAAGGACTCAGTACTTACTAAAAAGATGTAATTTTTTTTAGAAAAAAAAGTTGTTATATGGATTTGAATGATTGTTTGAATTCTTAGAATTTTGTGCATTTGCAATGTACCTAAGTTAGTAGCGAGCGAAGCAAACCATATAACATTGCGTAGCAATTTTCGGGGGTTGGCGAGCGTTAGCGAGCAGGGGGCGCAGCCCACTAGTTTATTTTATTTCGATAATCATGATGTGAGGCGTCGGAAGTGAAGTGTGCTGCTATGGGTCGAAGGTTTTCATCTTTACTAAAGTTTTCGTAGTTAAATATCCGATTGAAGATTGCTGTACTGCAATTTATAGCTTTGCCGAAAACAATCTGCATTTAGTTTGTATATATGTTGTGATAGAGTCGGGATTTCCTGGTTTTTATGAGTATTTGTATTTCGGATGAACCATCTGGCACAGGTGATTTTTCTTAGTATTTTGCTTTGGCCGGAATTCAATTTTTTCATGAGATGTGGTGGAACTGTGGACAAGGTTGATGTGAGTATTGGTAAGTGAGTATTGACCAGATGATAGATGTATACATTAGTTTCTTCTGCTTTAGTGACATGTTTTGGCTGTATTTTAGAGGATGTATTATGAATATTACTGATTGTGCTTGTCAATTATGCTTTTAATATGTTCGTTCCAGGTTAATTTATTGTTAATTATGATCCCAAGATAAGTTTCTTTTTTCTACAATTGGTATTTGTATATTAAGCATTTCGGGTTGGCAATGGGGAAATATTTTAATTCTTCTTTTCTGTATACTGAGTATTTGAGATTTTCCAGCGTAGGCAGCAATTTTCTATTTAATGCACCAGTCTTCTATTTCTGAAAGGTTAAGTTTGTGTTTCTTGATTTGATTATAATACCAGTGTCGTGTGCATATAAGGCTATTTTTGACGCTAGTTGCATCCCGCAAATAGATTTACTTCTGACAATGAAAAAGAAAATAGTAGTAAAATTAACTTATTCTTTGCTTTTATTCAAGAAACGTAAATTTCCGATACTTACTTGATTCATTATAACATGAATAAATTATAATGCTATATCATATTATATGTTTTATCATTATTCATGAATTATAACATATACTGTATTTTATAAGCATCGTTGAAAAGCCGGCCTGTTTTTGGGTTTAAATCTATTAATGTATAAATCCGTAGTCTTGTAATTTTTAATCCAACCTAGAAGACAAGGGGACGCATGGATCAAGCATTAGGATTAGCTAGCCATCGTGGAGAACTTTCTGATAGAATTTAGACTACTGGAGAGGAGAATCGCGAAGTTTTCCCTGTATAATTAACCCTACGGTAAAAGGATTCTGATCCATGATCTGTCCACCCCTAACAATACTTTTATCAATCCTCTCAATTATAACAAATACTAGGTATTCCAAAATTAATTTGTACCACTGTGGACTGATCGTAAAGACACGCATTCTAGTAAAAATATTGCAATCCTATAGAATAACTTCAAAATTGCTGGTGTTAAAACTAAATGAATATCTTCTCCTCATTTTGGATTTGCATGGTTAAAAAGGACACCTTTTCTAAAAAACTTCAAGCATGATCTTTCAAACTGTGCCAACAGTTTTGGTATGCAAAATCTTTCGAAACATTTGCTGCTGAAAGTGTCTACATAGAGTTGTCCAGTTTATGTCAGCGGCGAGGAATTCTCTTACGCATCTCATGAGATGTAAAGCACGGCAAAGTAACCGATGCCAAAAATCTCCGATGGCAAGTAATAGCAAAATAAAATATTTATAAACTTGCTAATTACGAGATTCTAGCGTATTACAACTCTTGCTATGAATAGTAATATTGTTAAATAAATATTTATAATAAAAATAATAATAATAATAGAGGTTATGGCAGAGATACTAACAGTAACGACGGTAACAGGTCTAGAAAATAATAAAAAAACATAATGATAACATTAAAAAATAAATTTAAAAAAATTATTATTACTATTATTTAACACCAATTTTTATTATTCTCAGTAATTATTATTCAGTAATTTATTATTCTATTTTAATTATTTTAGTTGTTAAAAGTTTTTATCATTCAAATATTGAATCAAACCAAAAATATTAAAAATCACGTTTTTTTTCTTCTTTTTTCAGAAAGGATAAGACATTTCCATGGTTCTTCGCCTTTTGATTTTTCTCTAAAGAAAGTAAATAAAGATTGTTTTTCGATGACAAACAGGAGGAGCAGACGCAGACCTCTGTCTGGCAAAGGGACCAACAGGGAAGTTTGCACAGTTCCCCATAGTCAACATAAAAGCGTCAAAAGAAGTTCGATTAAGTTACGGGCTCCTGCCCATCAAAAGTTTGGAAGACATCCAATGACAACGGGGGGGGGGGGGGNGGGGGGGGGGGGGACCCTGACCTTCGAAAGAATGATGAAAAGGAAATCTCTTACATCCGTTAGAAAATATGAAAAATTTACTTTTTATCATAAGAAGGTGTAGAATGTGAAGAATAATAAATGGAGAAATACCCAATTCAAATGTTCTTTCTTTCATTGATGAAAAAATGATCACTTAATAACAAAAATTTGAAAAAATTAGTTTTGCTGATGAGCGAGGTGTCTTCTTTGCTTATAAAAATAACTTTAAAAAACAATGCTTCGTTTCTCAAGACAGCAATGGTATTTAAGTTCCTGCTATGATTGAACCCTTTTTCCTCCACCTAATCCCGAAGTGGGAAATTGTGCAACTTTTTACCACTCACTAGGAAGAAAATACTTAACTGGGTCGTGAGGAGGAGTTTTTTCTTTTTTTTCTTCTTCTTTTTCTTTCCTTCTTTTTTTTTTTTTTTTTTTTTTTTTTTTTTTTTTTTTTTTTTTTGAAGGGGTGGCCACCTTTTCCTGATTTTCTTGCTATCTTTAATATGATATGAACAATTAAATAAATTATATATCTTACGTACAAATAAAACTACTTAAATAGCATTTAAGCTGTTAAATTTTGAAGCACATTGCATAAAAATTTATAAAGTAATCGTATCTCCTTTAAATATTCAAAAACAACTTTCAATTTTATGGTATTTTCTTTCACTTAATTTATTGTATAAACTATGCTCTGTCTCAAGTTTCGAAAAAAAACATTATTACTATGGAAAGAGCCTGTTTGCACCTAAGTGCATGCCAAATGGACGGCAAGCTCCATGCACTGACATATATCATCACCTCTAACTCTTGAAAAGATGTTGCTCAGCATCCTTTTTGCTTGATTCTTTATTAACAACAATAATCAATTAACAATCAATAAAAATTATATCTAAAAATCGTAACAAATATATGTCTTTCTATTCACTTTTAAAGAAACTGATGAAAGAAAAATATTGTTTCTTGCAGACGATTTTGTTCTATAGCCAAACAGAAGTAAAAATTCTTTATCTCGCATTTGATTTGTTAAGAGCTAGTCGAAATAAGACGCGCCATTTCTAGTGGTCCAATCAAATCAAATCCTCCTGCAACGTCATATAATTGTTTCCTTTTCAAAAACAAATGTTCTCCTTATTTATCGAAACATGTCAGATATTCCCGGTAAGACTACGAAACTACAATCTTTTTCTTACAACTCAATGATATATATATATCATAAGAGATAGCACGCATTAAATTTCCGATTGATGTGCTTAACCTCTACTAAAAGCTTTTATATTATTTCGAAATCATATTTGTACAATTTGATAATGAAACGGAACTATATGCAGCCGCATATAGTTCCTATGATGACAGCACGCGTTATTCGTCCCGTTTGTGGCGTTGTTTTATTTTTTATTTATTTATTTATTTTGCTTATTTTCACCTATGAAATTTTGCATTATTAGGTTTGAATGGTTTAAACCGTCAGAAAATGCCCCATTTTGCATCAATGGGATTAAAACGATTAAATTGTGAAAAAAAAAAGTCAATGGGATTAAAAGGTAATATATATTGGAGAGCAAAGGGTCAGATTACCTCTATAGGATTAAAAAAGTTAAATTGTGAAAAAAGAGGATACATCGCATTAATAGGTTCGAAAGGGTTAAAATGTGGAAAAAAGTCAAAATTTTATCAATTTGATTAAAAGGAGTAAAATGTCAGAAGTATGTTTTTTACATTTTAAATACAATTGAAAAAAATATTTTCTTGTTTTTATAGGAAATATTTATAGCATATATTGTGCATTTAACTGTTTGGTGTATAAGCATCTCTTGATATTTGCGTATATACTGTGAGGAATTCAAAAAATTCTAAAATCAAACAGCTTTTGTAGAATTTCTTGATTTCAAATCAATTGAATAAAAAATACATTATTGTCCATTTGAATATGCATTGAAAGAATTCAATATTTGATTCTTCAAAATGATTTCAGAAAACACTCTAACAGAACTCACACTCTATAATCTTGAAACAATAATAATAAAGAAAGATATTTGTTTGAAAACTTTAAATCTCTTTAATACAGAATTCTGGAAAACAACGATGAATCAATTTTTTTTTTTTACATGTTAAACAGTCTATATTTTGCTTTGTTTTTGTGCTTTTTGACGCATCACTCTTTTATCTTCAAGGGAATTGTTCCTTTCAACTAGAATGTTTTTCACGTGTTTGAGCTTCGAAATATTGTGAAAATAAATAGTTTATTCAATATGCCGTAAATATTTATTCGTTTTCAACAAGATCAAACAGAAGAAAAAAAGCTGATAAAAACTTTTATAGCTTTCAAGAATATTTATTTCAAAGAATGAATATCATATGGAGAAAAAAAATCTGCATTTGCTTATAATAAGTCATGTTTAGCAAATTTGCAAATTTTTTCCATTGTGATCACTTCAAATTATGAAAGACTAGCTGAAAACCATGACTTCTTACGGAGTGAAAAGGAAAATAAATCAACAAATCAGTAATAATCAACATTAAGAAATCAAGCACCAAACTGAAAGACATATTCCTTCAAAGTTATTCAAGATAAAACAAGAAGAAGCTCAATTTTTAGATTTGTAGTTGTAATTGTAGTTCATTTACGTCGCACTAGAGCTGCACAATGGGCTATTGGCGACGGTCTGGGAAACATCCCTGTGGATGATCCGAAGACACGCCATAACAATTTTGATCCTCTGCAGATGGGATGGCACCTCCGCTTCGGTAGCCCAACGACCTGCACTCGAAGTCGAGCACTTTACGGTAGAACAGTTTAACGAGGACCAATATTGCACACCCTCGGCCCCTACGTAGACTGATCCAAGTGGTCACCCACCCGCACACTGACCGCAGCCAGTGAGTGATGTTTGACTTCGGTTATCTGCTGGGAACCGTGTCTTAACGATCAGTCCACTGCGGGACTTCAATTTTCAGAAGTTGATTAATTCAAAATAAAGGTTAAATTATATTTAGTATTATCATTTGCCATAATCTTATGGGTCGAGGTCCAAAATTAACAAAACAAACAATATACTTCTCCCCTATGAAAACCTATTTCAACAGAGGTATCCATAAACCAATATTAGTTTAATTAGTACTTATTGAAAAACACCAATCAACATATTAGTATTTATTAAAGTTAATTAAGCATCTTTGGTGTGTCAATAATAATAATGTGATTTTTAATGGTTTTCCTAGAACTACCATTTCTTCACTAATTTAACTTTTTTGTACAAAACTTATTTTGTCATTTTTGTACTGATTACCAAAATTAATTAAGCATCATTGGCGCTGATAGCAATATAGCAGTTTTTTTACGGTTAATATACACAATTAAATATCCTTTCTTCTTTAATATAGTTTTTTAATACAAAACATTTTTATTTCAATTTATACCAATTACTGAAATTTATTAATGTAATTCTCTAAATTAATTACTAACGATATTAATATTTTTATAATCATTTTTGGCAGTGAACGAACAAATATCGGTACTTATTTCGAAGGTCGTAAGAAACCGTCAAACTTTTATTGACACCAGTAATGCTTAATTAAATGTGGTATTAATTACTTCTGGTATTTCCCTCATAAGTACTATACGAATAAAAACCAGTTACATCGAGGTGTATAATATAGTCGTAATAGGTTTTTTTACCGCCCTCCGAAACGGATAAGTACCCTAATATCAACATCTTACTCATCCATGGCACCTTAATATATAACCTTCATTTATTTTATTATTTGAGTATATTCCAGTGTGGCTTCATACTGTTAGGTTAATCATAATCTGAGTTAGAAGTTCAATTCACTAAAAGAAAGATTAACTATACAGCTTTCATGACCTTACAGATAACTTCAACTTAATTTCGTTAGTTCTTGTTGAGTTCCCACTAATTAAATTTATAGAAACATACTTTAAAAGCAATCAATATAGGAAACCGTGATTTCATACACCTTTTAATAAAATACGAAATAGGTGACATCATTACCATGAGCTGCAAATGTTACTAGCATTAAATTAACATAGGAAAACGAAGATAGCTAATCCATAAGAAAGTGATATAAAATAAATTTTTGATAGATTAGAGCTACAAGCTAGCAAATCATTCAAACTATATGATATTTATCAAATCATGTGAAAAACTCTCTTGTTGAGGTGTACCGTTGGGTGAAAGTTTTAAAGTAGAGGGTCATCTCGTCTTGTCTTCGAACGCATTTACGTAATATTGCCGAACAAAGAGTATACCTACGTAGCTAAATTAATTATAATTATTTTGAACATAATGATTATGTTATAAATAATTATCGAAATTAAATGCAGCTAATTTAGAAATTATTCTTACATTCAGTATATCAAAAAGAATAGAACTAAATTCTAAAAGAATTTTTAAAAAAACTAGTAAAAATTTCTACAATGTTAGTCAAGTTCGTAATTTTTTTTATGTATCAAAATACTTTTACAAACAATTAAATTTTAGAAAACTATACATTTAACAAAGAAAAGAGAAATAGTGAAACTGTTGTCCCAATTTTCAGCTTTCTGAGTCTTCTGGGAGAAAAAGAAATATTTCAGAACGTAAAATATTTTCTGCTACCAAACACTGAGAAAACGCGAGTTAGAAAGTGCTAGATATTCCATTTATATTTTTCTAGTTTCTTAGTACTACTATTAATCAATAAGTACATTTGTTATGTAAGTTCATTAAAATGTTGATTTTTCAAATTCAATTCTACAAAATCAAATACTTAAATATTAATTATGCACAAAGGGCCTTTTTTAAAAAAAACATAAAAGTTAATCCTATCATATGATTTTGTAGTTGGCAAATCTAGTGCTGTAAGCATATGTGCCAACATTTATGATTTTGCGAAAAACTATTAGCAAAATGTATGCTTTGCTATTTCCTTTTTTGTTCAATAAATGTGGTTCAAAATGCTTTTAATTATGACGCATGCACAGGGCTGCCAACTACTGCACTTTTTGTTCACTATTTTACAGAGTGGGAGATAATTGGGTTCTTGCATTTATAGAAAAAGAAGATCATTGATACCCAGACATGTGACCTCTCAGATGCTTTGTGCATGCCCACGGATAAAAGTGTAAACGGAATTTTTCCAAAATTAGTTTGCGATATTTCATAATTCCCTACTTGCAGGGGAGAAAATTTATTGATATTCGAATCAAGTAGAATTTTATAATGTCATAAACTGATCTAGGGAAAACTCCGTGAGGCATGCGCAGTAGCATCGATACCCTCACTACGTCACTTGCACGCGGTATTCCATTAAAAACTACAGCTTTAAAAATTTCGGCTAATTTTAGCAACATTTCAAAAGCCTTACCACTAGACAGCTGATACAAAGTGGTGTTAAATACAAACGTTTGATAGTAATTGTTTCATTTGAACCAATCGGAATTGAGAGAGGCGTTTAATTTGAACTTTTTTCTTATATATAGCTGTGTGAAAAATAACTTTAAATTAAATTTACGAAACAAAGACTCATGCATTAAAACATAAATATAGCTATCATTAGAAGAATTGTTTCTTTTTTTTTTCAAAAATCGTAAAAAATTGGTAGACCTTCATATGTACAATTCAAAGACACAAATATCAGCATAATTTGAATTTGAAACATTCAATTTCGATTCCAGAGTTGACGGCGTTGTGGATTCCGAAACTTTTTGGACGAATGAATAAAAGTCTTCACTCCAGTTAGCTATTTCTGCCACTAAAATTGCTCTATTGTCGCTAAACCTCTGTACATTAGATTCAAGTTTGATAACATAAAGACAATCACATTTATGAGAAATATTGATTATCATTACAATATATGCTCCATGCTGTCAACTGTTTAATTTACTGATACATTATCACACCCTTAAATGTTTGAGACTTTCAAAAAAAAAATTTGGGGGTTGGGAAACAAAGCAAAATTTTTTAAAGTAAATAGAATTTTTTAAAAAGAATTTTCAGAATTTGATAATAAGACTATTAGTCTAACTGATCTTTAAAACGTCTAGTCTTGGATAAATTTCTTTCGTATCTAATTCATTAAACATTAAGACATAATTTTTGCTACCATTCGGAAAGAAGATTTCTGAAACTGCGGAAATTGCATGGTAGTTGGAAGGTATGCATTATTGAGTCTGCTTTACGTTTTAAACGAGCGCCATCTGGAGGCATAAAAATCGTTACATAAATAGTATAAAAGACAAGATAACGTCCCATAACTCTATCAAATCAAATATTAACGGCAAGTTGAGTGCAGGGGTGTCTCAGAGGACAGAGAGAGGATGACCCAAGCTCGAATCTCAACGATTATTGATCAAATCGAATTCTGCATCCAACTCTCACTGAAAATAGATCTGACATAAATTAGTCCTAGTGGTCGATAGCTCATGGATTACAAACTCACTGCCGTTAGGATAACAGTTCAAAGGTTTTTCTCTCCATGTAACGCAAGTGAGGATTAGTTTCTTTGAAACCTCTTCAACGAAGGCTTATTTGTCTCAATACTTAACGCAGGAGTTCCTTTGTCTTCTGGATTAGTTCAAAATTACAATGGCAAGGGGATGGACATTGATTATTGTGTACCCAGAAATCCGCTTTCAAAATAAAATAAGAAGTAATTAGGTGGGGAAGAACCGAAATGGGTCACAGCCGTGGGGACGATAAATTGGTAACTTCAGTGTGTGATATTACCAGGACGCCTGGGTCATTACTATAACAGAGTGACAGACAAGGTAGTTGCCGGACTATCTATCCCTTATATAGCCTTTTCTTTGTCGTTGACAGATTTTTTTCAATCTCGTGTAAATATGTAAATAGCCGTTTATATTCTTTCTATTAATTTCTATTTATTACACCTGCGTAAACGTTAATATTATACTGACTGCTGTAAATATTATATATACTAATCTAGTTTAATCTCAATTATGTTTAATTTCCTATCGATTTCATCACATGTTCAGCCGACTGGTTTCCCACTCGTAACTCCACCATTTGAAGCTTCTCACCCCTCTCCTCCCAATTCTACTCCCACTTCACACATTCCCCCATTACCCAAGTCAAAACTTTTGAAGATTTTTTCAATTGATGGACCAACATAATTTTGATGGTAAACATCAATAATTCCATTATGAACCATTATATTTTTTGATGGTAACCAATATTAGTAACCATCACCACAATGTAGAAATTCGGACAGATTTATGATGGTCCAACATAAAAGAAACTCAAATTTTTCTGATGGAGAACCAACAAGAATTCCCATTAAACCATCTTGAAGATGTATAGTAGGAACCATCATGAACCATCACGGATCATCATGGATTATTGGTTCATGAGAGTTAAACTTCTCTTTATGGTTAATAGTCATGGTATTAAAGTAGCATTTTTCATCATGAAATGATGGAAGTTTGTTGGCATATCAAAAACCATGAAAGCATAATAGAAAATGTTTGATGGTGGTGACTATCAAATGATTTTGGACCGCTCTGAAACCACAAAAATCCGACGAATCAGTCAATGACGCTTCACGGCTGGTCACTGAGATTCGAGCTATGTCCTAATTGAAGAAAGAATTTTTAAAAAATAAAGTAAAACTGTACATGTTTTGAAAGTTAAATTCAAAGAGTATTTTTCGTTTATTCAACATTTAAAACAAATGTTAAAAAGTTCAATAAAATCAGTGCAGCAGTTGTTGTAAAATTGTATCTACCAAATTCCACAATAGAGCTTCGCTTCTATCCGATCGAGTCTAATGACAGAGTCTTATAAAATTATCTGACCAATACTTTTTATCATAATTGACTGACATATATTGAAGTGATGTCTGATTGATTGACATGAAAATAGTAAAAGGACCAACAATTTTATTAAATAATAACAAATATAAAATTAAATTCTTGCTAAATGTGCAACTGTTATCTGTTCTAATATAATTGCTAAGCTGACAAAGCCGTTAGAGCAATAATGAAAATAAAATCGAGAAGATTTGTGTCTTAAAGGCATGAAATTTGGTATGAAGTACTGTGATTTATTTTGAACTAACGAAATTCTAATAGCTATTGATTCTCAAAAATTGAAATGAGCTAAAAGTGTTTTTACAGATCTTAAAAAATAAAAAATAAAAACATAACATATCAGTTAATATTTACTCTCTCCAGATTGATCTTCCATAGTCTTTGTGAAATGACAATTGCTAGAAATGTTTTTTTCTTGTGAAAACTTAGATGGTTACAATGCGATAATCAGCGCTTATTATACAAAGTTTTCTACATAGTTCTAAGCAGGGTATTTCATAAAGACTGCACTTAAAAAGTGTTTTTGGAATCTTTATCAGATTTGAAAATAATTAAATATTAGTTTAAAACTTCAAATGTATATATGATTTCTTAAGAAGAAAAATGCAATCTGAAATTGGCGAATCCCAGTACAGGAAGCGTATGTAATTACCAAGTAAATACACTGAAGAGCCAAAAAAACTGGTATACCTGCCTAATATTGCGTAGGGCCCCCGCAACCACGCAGAAGTGCAGCAACACGACGTGGCATGGATTCGATCAATGTGTGAAGTAGTGCTGGAGATAATTGACACCATGAATCCTGCAGGGCTGTCCAGAAACCAGTGGGAGTAAGAGGGGGTGGGGATATCTTCTGATATCGTTCTTGCATGATCTTTTTCCGACCGCAGCGATGTCGTAGATTTGATGTTTTACCGGATTTCCGATACTCACAGTATGTGAAATAGTCGTACGTGAAAATCCAAATTTCATTGCTATCTCGGAAATGCTATGTCCCATCTCCCGTGCGCCGACTATAACACCACGTTCAAACTCACTTAAATCTGTATAACCTGGCATTTGTAGCAGCAGTAACCGATCTAAGAACTGTGCTAGACACTCGTTGTCTTATATACGCTTTGCGGATCGCAGCGCTGTACTTTGATTGACTCCATACCCCTTTATTTGCATACTCATGCCTGTACCAGTTTTTTTGGCTCTTCAGTGCAGATTTGATTGCGGGCGGGAACAAATAGAAGTTGAAATACATTTAATATAAACACTCACAAGTTTCAACTTCTAATTCAACCTGTTTAGATGTTTATTGCATTAGCATTCTACTGTAATTTGTGAAATTTCGTTAGCGTTTTTGCTTTTCCTTGGCTTGTTTTTTCTTGACACTTCTTCTTCCCTTTTGATAAGGAATCAAAAAAATATGGATTTAAGGGTGATTTTTAAGGAACACCTTGTATAGATTTTGTCTGGACAAAGTCCGTTCATAACACTTACAATCCAAAATAAAGTGGAGGAAAATTTCCACTCAAAGCATCTTTTCCACTAGTTTTGGGGTACCGGACATAGTCCGTTAATAAAATTGTGTCGGTGAATTTATATATAGTGGTGTAAACTGATAAATGCAAGAATTAAATTAAAAAATTAAGAATTGAAAAAAACATAAATTTTGCTACCACTTAAAATGTAGAAATAAAATCTTTCATTACACCTGTAATGATTATATGCTGTAATACCTTAAGATTTATTGCAGCAACTCTATTTAACATGAAACTATTTAAAATTAACTCTGAAATCAAACCAAGAATTTATTCTCGCCAGATTAAATCACAAGAATTCGTCACCCTTGTTCATCCGTGCAGAAACTCAAATGATGCAACACATTTTCAGCCAAAGAGTTTCCCCCTCTTGTCAGTCGACATATTCAGTTCCTTTAAGAGGAGACTATAATTGGAATATGCAGATTGGACGAATATTCGAACAAAATTTACATTTCTAATAAATGGAATGAAATGGTGCATGTCCTATGAAATCATGGGACAAAATCTCCAAAGCAGACGACAGGTTAAGTGGTATTGCTAGTTATTGTTTTGTGAAAGCGTGCAGTAAGAACATATTATTTTGAGGTAATGATTGGAAAAAAATGAAACTTGCACTTATTTTAAATAAAAAAATATTTGGGATTCAGTATTGTTTTTTTAAGTTCCTTACGAGAAAATAGCATCTAGTGTAACATTTAATGAGTTGTGTTTGAAAATGGAATAAGTGTATTTTTAATTTTTTTCCATTACCGATGTCCTTAAAAGTTAGTGTTAGAATGAATTTAAAAGTATTGGCAAATATTAATTAATTTTTGGGGTATTTCTTGTGCTATAATTCGATGAAACATCGACGTAGCAACGATGATTATTAAAATGGAAAAAAGAATATTATTAACTACTTTTTTGTTTGAAATAGACTTATTCCACTTTCAAAACTAACCGCTTAAACTTTGATGACGGACAAAACTTTTTTTTTCATGGCATTAGAAAAATTTTGATTTAATATTAAATTTTCATTATCGTTAACCTCTATTAATCAGTCGCTCTACATTTTTCAGAACTTTTTCAAATATCTTTCCTTGTAATTTTTATTCTTTATTTATTTTTCATTTATTTAATTATTTATTTATCAATTTATTCATTTACTTATTTGTGTACTAAGAGTTAAATTCACTAAATATCAATATTTTTCTAGTTAAAAAAATTTAGATTTTAGTAATTAGTAAAATTTTGTTTACTTTTCAATCTTTTTAATTGTATCTCTAAAGAAACAGAGATATTAATTTAATTTGTTTCTCATGTATTTTAACTTTTTCATTTGATTAATAAAACAAAATACGTAAGCATTTTTTCTTCTTCTTCTTAATATCCCATGCTTGAATTCAAACATACAACAAAAAAGAAATAAATCTCTATATGGATTTTTTGAAAGCAGCTGCATTTGAAGTATACAAGAAGAAAGCTTAAGTATTTTCGGTGATGAAGCATATTTATTTTACGTTTCATTATTTTAAGTTCCGGTTGCATGATTCTGTTGAAACCTCGTCTTACGTATGAATGGTATAGTTAAGTACAGAACAAAATATTTAATTAGAAAATCAAGCTTATTCTAGATTAAAGGATAACTTCGCGATTTCTTAAAGCTTTAACATGAAGTAATTTATTTAAGAAGACCAAACGTTTATTTTGATTTTTTTTTACTCAAATTCGACTTATTGTTTAGATTGATTTTCATGTGACTATTTATTATTTTTTGTATTGATGTTCATTATTCAAAACACGAGTTTAAAAAAACTATTGTTATATAAAAAAAATTAAGTTAAGTGAACTTTATCTCAAAAATTGTCAATATTGCTTTTGCAGTTTGCAGAAAATTTAGAATTATAGTATTACTTAATTTTGTTTCCTATAGACAATCCGTGATGGATAAAGCTTCTTACCCTTAACCGGAACAGATAAAATTATTTTTTCAGTTGGCGGAATATTTAGAAGTAGTGTTACTTTTGTTCTGATAGGCATTCCGTGATGAATAAAGCTTCTTAACCTTAACCGGAACAGCAAAAAATACTTTTTTCCAATTTGAAGAAAATTTGGAATTATAGTTATACCCGTATATTCCGGAGTATAACGCGCACTTTTAATACAAAAAATAACATTGGAATTTACGGGTGCGCGGTATACGCCGAATATAAAAAATTATAGATTAAAAAAATTTAAATATAGAAAAATACTTTTATTTAAAGAAATAGCATACCTTTACCTATATAACTTCATTGATTTCCGTTATTACATGAATAGTTCATTATATTCGTCTTTCGCTATCAATTACAATTATTAAATTTTTTTTGTATTATAATTACAATTTTTTTTTTGTATTATCTGTAAGGTAGGACCTAAACATGTCCCACTCTAAAAGGCTTTCTGGTTTTCTTACGCAACCAGGACGGATTTGCCAGATGTTTTTTACCCACAATTTAACACCATTTTTGTCCATCCAGAATCACATTATTGCTCTTTCAATTCTACCCTCACATACATGTCAAATTCAGTTCTTTTATTTTTGCAAAAGATAGGGAAAAATACTTTTTATTTACAATCTTGAAAGACGAGATATTGCACATGTACAATCCAAATTTTCGTGCGCGTTGTACGAAGAGTATATCTTAAAATTTAAAAAAAGTAATTAGAAATTACGGGTGCGCGTTATACGCCGGGGCGCGTTATGCGCCGGAATATACGGTAGTTTTGTTTCCGATAGACAATCCGTGACGGATAAAGCTTCTTAATCATATTCCGTGAACAGACAAAAAGCTTTTTTCAGCTTGTGGAAAATTTAGAATTAGTGTTGCTTAATTTTGTTCCGATAGACGATTTATTCCTATTTTACGTTCCGATGAAATATTTATGGAAAATGATTCATTAAAATAAATGGTTGATGTACAAACTGAAACAATATTTTTAGTGTACAATAATTTAAATTGAAACAATATTTTTAGTGTACAATAATTTAAATTGAAATAATAGTAATTTTATAAGTAAAAATTATAACAAAAAAATCTTATATAAATGATATTACTAATGAAATCTTTGTATTGTTTGCATTTTTACCAATTCGTTGATAAAGTGAAAGCTGAGAGCCGTAAAAAGTTTTCAAGGCATCCATTAGTCAGTGATAAATAATATTTGTTTTTAATAAAGGTGAAAGGTTTTAAACAGAAGATGAGCGCTAACAAATGTCCTGTATGTAGAACCAAACCTGTAAAAATATCTGATCAACTCATCAAGAAGTTCAGAAAACCGAAGAATACGGGAGGCATTTTCAAAAATTTCAGATCCTTGAAATGAAGCACATAGCAAACTGAAGAAGAGAGGAAAATAATCTTAAAGGGCAACAACACATCAAAATTTTCAAAAATTTTTTTAAAAAAATTGAATATTTTTATAGCTCTTAACGTTATGATTATTATATGAAAATATTGAGTTGATTCTCGTAAAAATGTAAAAGAGACATTATAATACGTCGAGCGTGACGCGAGACGCGTGGTGACACGTATGATAATGTGAATTTGTGCGCTCAGTTGATTAATGGATTTCTTTATCAAAACATTTTAGTAAAATTCTATTCTTTTAAATATTTTATAGAAAAATTGGTTCAAATTATGTACGAAGGAAATAAAGGTTCTTTCAGTAAAAATAGTTGAAATAGAAACTTATTTAGCTTGAATAGTTTTTAATGAAGGTTGAAAAGGGTCATGGATAGTTAATGAACTACTCAAAATACACGTTTGGCTCAGCAGCCGAAGAATATGCTCGAATGTTGATGACCACAGAATTTTGGTTCTTACTCTAAAAACATATGAGGCGTCACATGAGGGTAGATAGACAAGAAAAAAGGCTAGACTAGCATTTGAGATTTCTAAAAAAGATAACGAAAAAATCTTTTATGCAAATTTTGCAAGCAGCACCGTGAATATTACCTTTTTATTACATTTATTTACATTTTATTACATTTAATATTTTTTTATTTAATAATCTAATCTTTCTCTCAGTTTTCAGCCTCATCAGCCATCATCAGATTTTCGTGTGGTATCATAGTTTTCCTTGTCAAGTTGTTTTGTTTCGTATTTTTGTTTTACCTTTATTTTTGTCTTTTATTTCATTTTAATAATTTCTTGATTGTCTTTTTATTTTTATATGACCTGAGTAATATCTTACCATCTAGATTTTGTGAATATCTTAATAGTTTATCTTACCAATTGGTTATTTATAGGGTTGATATATTTATTTTCTAATAATGTATTGGTTATAAAAGTTCAATATTCAGAAAAAAAGAATAAAATAATCGAAATAGTCGTAGAAATATACCCGATCAACATAAATTTCTGATAAATACTAAATTTTTAATAATAATAATTTGGTACGTTACTAAACGAATTATTTATTTTTAAAAAAAATTGAACCACTTTTTAAAATCCATTTCAATAAATAAAAAAAAATAAAAAACTTCATTTGAGTAATTTAATTAACAGGGTTCATTTATTTTACCAAAATCAAGATATTACAATTAATTGTCGATCATTTCAACCAAAAAATCATTTAATGTTTTCGTAATTATAATTCTAACACGATTCTACGATTGCGGTTACATTCGAATTAATTTAACAACTATTTCACGAACTTTCCGTTAATCGGATTTATTTTCTCATTTGAGATTGAGGCTTATTCCATTATCGTTTTTTTTTTTATCGCTCTATCACGGTAATTGGATTAATGAGCATAATACTCTCCATTAAACGGTGCTTACCGCTGAGTTAATTGTTCATGCAGAATCTAACTAATTATTAATGAATTCTTAATATTCCGCATCCATCTGTAATATTTATTTAATAGAAATCGGATTAAATGCAAAAGAAGAAACCGATATCCATGACTTAGGAATGAAACAAATTGACAGAGAAAATGTTTGATTCAATTTTCAAGATACAACTGTTTTGGAATTATATTTGAATATCAATCAACTCCTACAATATTTGAGAAGAGTTTCACTTAGGGGTAGTAAAATAATATTATAATTAGATGAATAATCTAAAGTATTAAATTTATAATAATAATAATATAGTACAAAACTAAACAAATATTTTTTTTAAAAATAAATCAAAAAATTTTTAAAACTCATTTTTAATAAATTAAACTAATTAAACTAAAGCTTTGATAACATAATAAACAATCAAAAATTTCATTTGAATAATTTAATTAACAGAATTCATTTACTTAATCAAAATCTAGATATTACAATTGATTGTCGATCTTTTCAACCCAAAAATCAAATAATGATTTCATTATTATACATAATTCTAACACGATTCTACGATTGCGGTAACATTCGAATTAATTTAACAACTATTTCATGAACCTTCCGTTAATCGGATTTATTTTCTCATTTGAGATTGCGGCTTATTCCATTATCGTTTTTTTATCGCTCTATCACGGTAATTGGATTAATCAACATAATACTCGGTTTTAAACGGCACTTACCGCTGAGTTAATTTTTCATGCAGAATTTAACTTATTATTAATGAATTCTTAATATTCTGCATCCATCTGTAATATTTATTTATTATAGATTAAATTAAATGCAAAAGAAGAAACCGGTATCCATGACTTAGGAATGAAACAAATTGACAGCGAAAATATTTTATTCAATTTTCAAGGCACAAATGCTTTGGAATTATATTTAAATATCAATCAATTGCTACGACATTTGCAGAAAATTTCACATAAGGGTAGTAAAATAATATTATACTTCGATGAATCATCTAGAAATAATTTACTTAGCCAACACTTGAAACTGCAAACCAATAAGATTTATCTATATTGATAGTAAAATAACATTATACTTAAATGGATTATTCAAAAGTAATTTACTTAGCCAACAGTTGAAACTGCAAGCCAATAAGATTTATTTATATTGGTTGTAAAATAATATTGTACTTAGATGAATTATCTAAAAGTAATTTACTTAGCCAACAGTTGCAACTGCGAACTAAGAAGATTTACCTATATTGGTAGTAAAATTATATTATACTTAGATGAATTATCTAAAAGTAATTTACTTAGCCAACAGTTGAAACTGCGAACTAAGAAGATTTATCTATAATGGTAGTAAAATAATATTATACTTAGATGAATTACCTAAAATAATTTACTTAACCAACACATGAAACTGCAAACTACGAAGATTTATCTATATTGGTAGTAGAATAATATTATACTTAGATGAATTATCTAAAAGTAATTTACTTAGCCAACAGTTGAACTGCAAAACTAATAAGATTTATATATTGAGTTTGCAACTAAGAGTCCATTATATTTCATTATTCCGCCTGTAATAAATTTTTTTCATGTAATGCTCTAGATCAATCGAAAGAGTATGATTTGTTTTGCTAATTATTTTAAATTAATTTATGTTTACAGATCATTAAAACAGAATGTCAGCTTAAGATAATGAACATTTTCTACAACTCATTTTTATTGCTTTTACTCAAGGTTCCAAGATCTCATAGCTGCTAGTGACATTTGTACAGTGTATGAAATGTGCATTAAAGCGCTGAAAGAACGGCTTGGGATCGTTATCCCAAGTTGAATAAGAAAACTTTTTACCGTAAAGACACTCTTAGAACTTGTCGCTCAGTTAAGTTCAAAAAATAGAGATTGACCAAATTTTCTAAGGAAAAGTCGTGACACAAGACAAGGAATCTGCCAGAAAACATAAATTATTCGCGAAAACTGTACATTGTAATAAAATTCTCCTCATAGAATAATTTGATAACTAAATTCTTTTCTACATAAATCTATAAATTATTAGAAGTTGTGTTTTGAAATGAAACAATTGCTTTCAAGTTTCGAAGAAAGAAAAACATGAATATAACCGTAACAAAAATATTTTAAAACGCCGATTTCAAATAAAGTACATCTCTTAATTATGTGTTCAAACTATATTTTTAAAGCATCCAGTGTTTCTAATTATTGCTATTAAACTGAAAAATTTTAGTGCATTATACTAATTGTGCAATTTTTGTTATACATATTATTAAAATATCTTATCTCTCTGTCTAATATATAAAAATAGTATATCTATTATATATCTAAATAGTCTAATATAATAATAAGAATATCTAATATCTTATTACTCTGTATCTGTAAAAACATATCTGTTTTATCGTTTAGTCCAGTGTTTCTTAACCTTTTTCCACAATGGACCCTTTTTAAAATTTTTTAAGGAGTCACGTCCCTCCCCCCTCCCTGGGAAAAAATAATTTGAAAAAAACATCAATTATAAGAAAACTTTTAATTTTATTATTTTAAGAGCACAAAATTTTTAAAATTAAAATTTTTAATGTGAAAGTTGTTGCTACTGTTCCTTAATTAATAAATTGAACTGAGGGATAGTTTTCGACAAAGCAACGCGCATATCATGTTCAACATTCAATCGATTTCGATGTTTTGTTTTTATTGTCACAAGTGTGGAAAATCCGACTTCGTTAAAGATACACTGTAGCTAACGGAATTATAGTTGCCATAGCTCGCTTTACAAGCAATTAGTAGGCTTCTCTCACAAAAGACCAGAACTTTCCGAGTGTTTTTGAATTGAAATCCATTTTTAGCAAGGACTTTATTCTAAGATCAATAAGCTCATCTTTAGTGAGGTTCATATTATCGATACAGTCAATATCACAAAGAAAAGGATTACGAATCCCCAACTCATATTTTATATTTATCTCATCCAAAATAAAATATTTTTTACAGGAAACTTGAAGTACTTCCAGGTGTTTAGATTCCATTTTTTAAGCAATTCAGAAACAAATTATCTTACCGAGATGCATTTTCTGAAAGAACTTCGTCCAACATTTGAAAGTTTGCATATATCTCATTTTGAATTCTATTTTTTCAAAGTGGCATTTTCAATAAGAATGCTTGTAATTTCTCAGGTGCATCCATAATGGTAATATCAGACCCCTGAATTAAAAGACTTATATTGTTCATATGGTTAAAAATATCTTTTTTTTAAAAAAAATATTCGCAGAGTGGGTTATCTTTTTCTTCTAGAAAAAGTGATATTTCTGTCACCTACATGAAAATTCGTTTCAAAACCTGCCTTCGTGACAGCCAGCTTACTTCCGTGTGGTACAGAAGTACCTCAAGTTCTGCGTCCATTTCTTGACACAGTGTATTAAAAAGATGATTAGGAGACTTTTTAGCAATAGGGCAAAACGAGATTTATTGCCGAGCATCTCAGGTGCTCCATCTGTACAAAGTGAATGAAGTTTTTCTTTCCAGTCGAAGTCGTGCTTGGTAAAGAAAACATTTAACATTACTAAAACATTAACTGACTTTGTAGTTCGCAAAAGAGACTCACAAAATAAAAATTCTTCAGTGATAGTATCAAGAGACACGTAACGAACAAAAACAAGAAGTTGACTACAATTCGAGATGTCTGTAGTTTTATCCAGCAGCATACTAAAGGGAAATGTCGATGATTTCGATTTATCGATGATCTGTTTCAAGATATTGCAAGAAATTTCAACTATTCTTGAATGTATGACATCGTTTGACAATGGAATATCCTCATGTTTTTTTCTTTGTTCCAGTCCACAAACTAATCCAACCATATTCACATGGCTTAATTAACGTCTCTCCAGTACTAAGCGGTTTCTTGCTTTTGACAAAACGATATGCAACTTTGAGTGATGCCTCAACTAGAGGTCTTCATGAAATACCAAATGCAAGTTTGGTTAATGTTCCAGATTTCAAAAACTGGGCTTTATCCTTAGTAAAGTATTCCAGATCTAGTAACCTCGACAAGGTGTCAACTGTACGTTGATAGGGGTTGATAAAAATAGCACAGCGGACGTCATCAGGGGGTTGCCCCTAATGGTGCAAACTGAATGCGGGATATTAGAGGGCTGTGTGCAGTCTGCACTGAATTTGGGGTATCTCGATCACCTAGTTTCAAATAAGTATTTTCATCTTTTAGAAAAAATTCAATGTTATTTAAATATTATTGATCCAAGCGTTTCAAAAATTAGGAGAAGTTAGCGGACCCCTAAATTATGACCCATGGACCCCTAAGGGGTCCATGAACCACAGGTTAAGAAACCCTGGTTTAGTCTTTTATAATTTTTTAGAAATAATTGAGTAAATGTGCTTCATTAAAATAGCTTTTTTAAACAAACATTTTTAATTCTTTATTTCTGAAGCAAATAAAAGCATTCTTATGTAACTAAATGCTTTTTAGTAAAATTCTTCAAGATCTATACTATATAAACTAATAATTTTTCTAACTACAAATAAGAGAATAGATTGAATTTTTATCGTTTGTATGAGTACCATCTTTATATTGCCATGCAGATTTCGCAAAAAGAGAAACTAACAAATGGTGCATTTTAGTTTTAAAACTAGTTGCTTTCTTCTAGCAAAACGTCTACGAGGGTTGCTATTTATATTTCTGGCCTAATAATAAAAAAACAAATACGTAGGATCGAAATTGGTTTTATTGTTTTTTAAAATATTCTCCATGATGATCAATACACTTTAGCATGCGTTTGAACCAATTTTCAAAGCACTTTTTCCAGTCCGATTGAGGCAACTCCAAAACATGCATTTTGAATGCATCAACCGCTTCTTCGGGGGTCGAAAATCGTTGTCCACGTAATTTATTTTTGATGTGTGGGAATAAGAAGAAGTCATTGGGTGCCAAATCAGGGCTGTACGGCGTATGACCCATCAGTTCGATCTTTCGCTCCGCCAGAAATGCCTTTGTTTGAGTATATGTGTGAGAGCTCGCATTGTCATGATAAAGAATGATTCGCCTGTTCTTCTGCTTCTTTCAAATTTCTCCGATTACTTCTGGCAAACAAATGGTCGTGTACCATTCAGAATTGACAGTCCTGCGCTGCTCTAACGCCACTGTTGCCACATGACCGTTAATGCCGAAGAAACAGGCAATCATTTGTTTCGATGTGCTTCTTCCTCAAACAACTTTTGTTGGTTTTGCCTCGTTTTGGAAGAGCCATACAGTTGATTGCTGCTTTGTTTCCGGCTCATATGCATAGATCCATCATTCGTCACCTGTGTAGATGTTATACACAGCCTTTGATGTACCTTGAACGTATTTTTCCAACATTTCCTTGCACCAATCGACACGAGCCTTTTTTTGAGCGTTTGTCAGATTATGCGGGATCCAACGCGAACAAATTTTTTTTACGCTCAAATGTTCATGCAATATTTTATTGATGCTAGTCATACTAATGTCCAAAGACGCCTCTATCTCACGGTATGTCACATGACGATCTTGCTTTATCAGTTCACGCACAGCATCGATCTTTTCTGGCACAACAACGGATTTTGGACGACCTGCACGGGATTCGTCCTGGATCGAACATCGACCACGATTAAATTCGTTATACCAATTTTTTACAGTGCTGTAGGATGGCGCTTTATCGCTGAATAAAGAATTAAGTTCATCGAAGCACTCTTGTCTTGACAATCCACGTCGAAAGTTATGAAAAATAATGGCACGAAAATGTTCACGATTCAATTCCATTTTTTGAAAGAGAAGAACTTTTCAATTTACTGTCAACAACACAAATGAAGCTATAATGGTAAATCGTCTGCTGAATTTATGTTCAAAAATATCACACTTTCGATTAAAATCGTTTGCGGTCGCCTAGCAACACTTACTGTTGCCAAGGCCAGAAATATAAATAGCAACCCTCGTACAATTCATTATTTTGAGATAATAGAAACAGAACATCATTATAAATGTACAATAGAAAAGGTTTAGTGCTTCTATCCAAAAAGTTGCATGTTTTATGTTTCAATTTTAATGTGTTACGAAAGTTTGTCTCAATAAAAGTGTAAATTGTTCGATAAAGTTATCCTTTTGTTCATTATAGAGCATCCAGAAAGTTTCCATACTGCTGTATCATTATTTGCTGTTTAGACACTGAGGAAGGTTCTTGTTCATAGAACCGAAACTATAGTATGTCCGTTTATTTATTTTCATTTGTGCTTTATTCACGTCACGTTTTTTGTTTTAGTCATTATTTAGTACTTTAGAATTCAAAAATAATTTTATCATTTTTAATTTTGTCCTTAATTATGAAAAAGGTTTTTTCAAAATTTTGTATGCAAAATGTTATATCATAATTTCAATATTGAATTAATTTTATAAAATCTGATTGAACGTCAATGCTTTTTATAAGTTATTGACACACCGCGGATGTAAGTTTAATGAAAAAATTAAAATACGACTATTATCGATTCACTAAAATAAATTTTCACTTTAAACTCACCAGAATTACTTAATATCATTAATATCTTACGAAATACAGCAGATTTTGAACTGCATTGTTTTTCGGGGCACCTGCTCTGGGGTGCTCATCCCCTGTAGAAATTTTGTTTTCGCCTGAGGAAGTAAATTGCCTCAAGTAGGGAGTTTACATGACGAGTCGGCAAAAAAGAAAAGATTGAATCTAATACCCCTTAGTAATTAAGATTGAAATATTCACTATCGCAAAGAATATTATGCTTTTATATATTTGTTGTAATTATTTATACACATAGTGGTGGTGAAACTCATTTACAATTGTTATTAAAATTCAAGAAGTTTAATGAAATAACATGAGTTTTGCTACCACTTTAAATATAAAAATAAAATCTTCCAGCAAAACCGGAAGAGTTGGCAGCTAAGCGAATGCTAAAAAATATTGATATGTTTCTTCGGAATAAGTGCGATTTTGCTTCGAAATAAGAACATTCCTACACGGTTAAAATTAACTGTAACTCATCATTTACGAGATTTCTTTCTGATATTGCTTTGCACTTACCAGAATGAAAATCCGACGAACCATTCAAAATCTAGAAAGGTAATTCATTCTTTTTTCTTCATTTTTGAGTGTAACTCAATTTTTTTACAATACTATATCATTTGTTTGAAACTGTTGAACCCGCAGTGCTTTGAGCTCTCATCGATGATAAAACTAGTTGGAGACAGATCTGATCTGGACTAGCATAGAATGGTTTGTTCAGAACTTCCCTTTTAAATTTCTGTACAGAAGGTTCTTTGACTTGCAACAGGGTAAATATACGCAAACGTTTAATGAGACATTGCCTCTCGGTGCTTTGTCATTTTTTCCAAGCATGATAGATCATAGGTCATAACATCTATACTTCGGTGCAAGTTAAGAAAAGACCATTGCGGTATAGGATTTAAGTAATCATTCGGGACTATATATAGTTCCTTTCTATGTCGTTGTCAAATTACACAAATATGCTTTCAAAACAATATAAAATCTAGCCTTATTGGAATCCTAGACTTGGCGACGCATTTCGTTAAATAAGGGGAACATTCATTCATGGTAAGGAAGAAACTAAATGACGTTGCAAGAGCATTGTATTTGATTGGATCACTAAAAATGACGCATTTTATGCTGACATGCTCTTAACAAATCAAATGCGACAAATGCCGTAGAATACAATCGTCTGCAATAAACAATATTAATCAAAATTAGGTAGGCTGTTAAACGATGCTTATAAAATAAAATAAAGCAAACAACATCTATTATTCTTTCATCACTTTATTTAAATACAAGGTTACGATTATAGTTACGATTTTTTTCATATAATTTATTTTTCTTAATTCTTATTACGTGTTAATTTATTAGTATTGATTGATTGTTAATAACTGTTATAATATTGAAAAGAAAAAAGGAGGCTGTCTTCATACGCACCTCGAAAAATTTTTAAAATAGTAGTGATATTAATATAATTTTTTATATTAGTATGCACGTAGTTACCAGAATATTTTGTTTTCTCTGAGTAAATAAAATATTGTGGTAGCTACAAACTGTATGAATTAAGGCTACAGTGGACCTTTATATTGCCAAAAATTGATAAAAATTTCGGTTTTTTTTTTTGGACATATTTAGACACTTGTTTCATTGCTTTTTCAACTGAATTTTTTTTTTTTAAATTTCGTCATTTTTTGAGAAGTTATAGGGTAGTTTCGTTTTCACATTATGAAGCAACGCCCCTTTTCTTACACAAAAAGCTGTTTTTCTCAAAATTGAAATTTTGTTATGTTTCACGTATTCAAAATGTTCCAGTCGACTTTGTTTTCATCCTATTGAGATGAAATTTTTTTCTAGTTATTTATATGTATATTAGATTAAGTTTATGCATTTGTTTCTGTTTTATAACAAGTAATAAAAGAGTTATCGGGTTTCATGTACCTAACAACCTTTATTTTGAAGCAAAAATCTACATAAAATTTGTTTTTTGGTCATAAATTTAAAATAAATTTAGGAAAATTCCTATATAATGCATAAAGCTTTTAACATTTATCTCTAAAAAAAGAATATTAAAAAAAAAAAAAAAAAAATTTAATTTAAGCCGCTGGGAGCATTTTAAAATTGATGAAATTTTTTTTAAAAAATTTTAAATTTCTCAAAAATGGTCCAAATATTTTTTACAAAAATTTTTGCAATGGCATATCTTGATAGAATACATAAGTTATAAAAAAAGTTTTAGTGTAGCATAAAAATTAAAAAAAATTTTTTTGAACGTCCACTGTAGCCTTAAGTATTGTATTAGGCTTTGTTCATTGTCTGAATTTATAAGTATATATACGTTAAGCCTATTGCGATATAGATATATAGAAGCGAAGGTGTCGAATATGATATTCTAATTCAATAGTGGAAGTTTATATTAAGAAATCTTTTGGTTCTTTATAACAAAATTGATAGCAGTTTTTGTTTTTTTTACGAGCTGGAGGACAGGAACCCTGTAATAAATAAGCCATTTACCGAAAACTCCATTTCTTGAAATATCTTAGAGTTAAGCATTAAAGCTTTTGAAATAGTAAATACTTTTGACAGAGTAAAAGCTTTTTAAATTTAGAATAAACTACCTAAATATTAAAGAAGATCATCTCTAAATGACAAATGTTTAAAAAAATACTTAATGTTATTAAAGTAAATTTAATTTCCCGTTTTTTTGGAATAAATTTAAGATTTAAATAATTGAGTTACCAGTCTTAACCCTATTGAAAAAAGGATACGTTCCTAAAAGAGAAAAGCATTGATTAAAGGGGAAATTGTAGAAATTTTAAAGATGAATTACTTATCAACTTTTACAGAGACTTAATATACGAACCATAAAAATTTAGCTTACGCAACGCAAATAAATATAAAAACAATGCACCTCGAAAAATGAAAATTATAATCACAGATTCTGTATCGAGTTAAGGTACACAAAATTTCGTTTATAATTAAAGAGATATTAATCAAAAATTCTTTTAAGATGAATAAATCACCATTTTCTCTGTAAGTTCAATCAAACATTTCCTTTAAGAAAATAAATTTCAAACATACGAAAACTTATTGTTTGAGAAAGTCGCCGAAAAAGAAAAACAAAGAGTTTTCTTAACTATTCTGTTGCGAAAAAGTTTTACTTCCTATATCATTTATAACTGGAATACTATAAAATTCTGTACTTGAAAAGAAACAATCACTATAGAATGAATCATTGATGATACGTCCTAGAGATTCGAAACGAAAAAAAATTCGAGATTAAATCAAACATAAAAGAAGATTCGTTCGAACTTTTTTTCCTAATTTAAGAATGCATGTCAAACAACAAACAAAACTGCGCTTTGTTTTTTTGAGTGTTTATCTTTGTAAAAACTTAGCGTTTTAATTCCAACGTAGTATCTCTAATTAACTTTTATAGAAAACTTTTAAACTTTTAAAAGTAGATTAAAATTACAGGTATAACTAGAAAAATTATTATTAGATCGAATTATTGCACTATTATGATTTTTTTAATAAACTAGGCAGCTCCTTCCTCTGCTCGCTCAACACCTCCTATAAGAGAGAAGGCCTCAGCATCGATCCATTTAGTTGTTTGACGTGACCGACATAAACTGCGTAGTGGAGGAAAAATAAGAAACTTGTTAGTAGATTCGGGCTACTAAGCTGCGCAGTAGCGGTTTGCTCATTATGTTATGATGTCATTACGCTTGGACTATTAAGGGATCAAATTTCTTGATTATGGTAACCCGTGCTGAGGCCTTCTCTCTTCTAGGAGGTACTGGAGCTCGCTCCTCACACAGACTTTCATGATTTCTTCTCCTTCATAATTATTTTTATTCTTTAAATCGCTATATTTCAAAAATGCAAAGATCATTTTGTTTGTGAAATATATAATTATTATAACTTTAGATACCTGGTCTGACTTCAACCTCCAAACTGAATAAACATTTTTTGCGATGAATAAGAGGAAGCATAATGAAATTGTACTCTCCAAATTCAAAGGGTTATTAAAGCCTGTTTTCATCATTTTCTAATGCTTCTGTCAAATAAGACTTTTTAACGATATATTTGGCGACTTTTTAAAATTGAAAATATAATGACATATGGTACTAGAGCACTACATTTGGTCCTAAAAAATCTCTCTTAATTATGTAATTGGTTTATAGTATCGTTTACATAAGTGATATTTAATATTGACTGTAGTTCATTAATATGGTATACATGAGTATGTCAAAAATACTTTAAATATTCTCCTATCTAAGTAGATGTTAACTAGTAATAATTATTTTACAATTAGCTTTGAAAAATAGTTAATAAGATATACGTAGTGATGCATCAAATATAAATGAGACTTTTTTTTTTATTAGCAGCAGATGATGTTTATTCTTATTTTCATGGCAACAATAGAACTTAATCTAAAGTCTAAATAAATGTGTGCTAGCTATTTTTAAGTTTTTTTTTTTAATAACTTGAATCATGAGTAGGCGTAAAGTTTCTTACGCAGTTGCACAATAATTCAATTTTTAATTAGAGAAAATGTCAAACTTATTGAAATTTTGGGTGATTGCAGGCACAGTTGAACAATGATACCCCGTGGAGAGTTCAAGTACACGAATTGCACAAGTTATTTAAAGAAGGCCGTAAAGAAGTTGAAAACTTGCCTCATTCATTCCAACCGAGAACGAGTCTTACGACAGAGAAAATTGACAAAGTTCTTTACCTTATTCATAACGACTGACTAAATAAAGTTCAAGAAATGGGTGTGATAACAGAGATGAGTTATAGTCATCATGAAGTTTACAAACCATAGTTCAAGAAGATTAGAAATATCGTTAAATCTCAGCGAGGTGAGTGCTAGAATTTTGAACACAAATAAAAAAGATGCAAGAAAAGATATTTGTCAAAGATTAATGAGTCGCTATGAAGCAGAAAAAGATTCATTTTTGATTCGATCTTGTCATGAATCTTGGCTGCTTCATAACAAACACCCCTGTAACAAAGTGCTACAGTATGAAACGGCATTGGAAAAATGAATCTGTTCCATTCAAAACAAAATCTCTGTTATTTGTTGATAAGGTACTCACAAGTATTTTCCAAGACTCGCGTGGTTTTGTGTACATCGATTTCCTTAATAGATATCATTAATTGTTCATCGATGAACGATAAACAATTAATAATAAATGGCAAATTATTATCGTGAACTTTTAGAGAAAGTCAAAGACTTTCAGTCCGTGGCATGCTGATGAGCAAAGTGCTTATGAAACAAAACTGTGCAACACCTCATAAAGCCTCCGTAATAAAACAAACAGTTACAGGAAACAGTTGAACATCCTCTATATAGCTTGAACTTGGCACCTTATTTCAACCATTTGCTTTATTTTATATTTTATGATATAGCCATCGTTGAACAACCGACCCAATTTTATGGATTTATCCCTACTAATGTTCCACTCCGTATCCTTGTAATTTTGAACCCAATCCAGAAGACAGGGGAACGCCTGGATCACGTATTGGGAAAAACTTGCCTTCGTGGAGGATTTTTTTGATGGAGCTAACCAGCATTTGCGTTACATGGAGAGGAAGACCACGAGAACCTCCCATGGTTAGCCTGACTGCAAGGGACTCTAACCCATGATCCGTCTACAAATGAGGATATTTCACGTCAGCACTGTGGTCGGTACAAGCCGGATGCGGAATTCGTATCGACTGGGATTTGAACCCGATTGGCCTCATTGGCCTCTATCCCCTGAGCTATCGCGGCTCTCTACCATTTGTTTGGAACTAAGAAGCTCTTGGGGGGGGGGAGAGATTTTTATCCATGAAGATGTAGAAGATTCTGTGTGCAATTGGTTTACAACACGGCCCATTTCTTTCCATGCCACCAGGATTAAAAGTCTTTCAAAACGTTGGGAAAAGTGAGTAGACGGAAATTGTGCAGAAAAATATCATTTTTGTATTTTTTGAACGCCATATTTTAATATTTAGTTATTTAAACAAGCCTCATTTATATTTGATCACCTCTCATTTGTATTTATTCTTATTTATATTTATTCATCTTCTTACCTATTCATGCCAACTAAGACACATTATTCTTAGAAATAATATTCATTTATGCCTTCCAATTTCCAAAAAGATATCTATTTATAACCGATGTTGAATAGCTGACCAATTTAGGTTTTACGACTAACAACGTTCAACTCCGTAGCCTCAAAATTTTGAATTCAATCCAGAAGACAAGGGAACACCTGGATCAAGTATTGGAAGACATTTTGCTGCTTTCGTGGAGGATTTTTTGATTGAACTATCCCGCATTTGCGTTACTTGAAGAGGTAAATCGCGAAAACCTCTCACGGTTAGCCTGACGACAAGGAGACACTAACACATGATCCGTCTACCATTGAGGATATTTTGCGTCAGCACTATGGTTGGTGAAAGCCGGGTGCAGAATTCGAATTGACAAGCCATCGCTGGGATTTGAACCTGGTTGACCTTACTCGGAGGCGATTGCTCTATCGCTTAATCCACCACGGCTCTAAAAGATATCTATTATAATTTTAGAGGGACGTTTAAACACATCTTCTTTAAAAAAGCAATAAAATATTTAATTTCTTGATGATAAATCAAACGCTCGTATAAAAATAAAATTGAATTGAATATACGATATCGGTCGAATAAATTTTGAACAATAAAACTTCATTGCTTGTTGTGATTGCAAAATATGATGAATATTTTGTGGACTGCTACATCATGACGCACTAAATGACTTCCCCCCTCGTGTTAGGATATTCATTTTACGATGCAATTTTAATGGTTAAGGAAAGGTGCAGGTCCTACTTATATTTTAAGTAGGAAACTGGTCGTAAAAAGTTCTTTTTCTTAAATACGTATTTCTTTTTGTTGCAATTGGATTCTTAAGAGACGTCTCGGCCGAACTCAGAGGTCGAAGTGGTAGAGAATTCTAAATGTACTTTTAATTCTCTTTATTTAATTTATACAAATAAAATAATGGTGGATATTGCTTCTATTCGTCAGAGTCATTCGATGCCTATAAAATTCAAGGCCATCGCCTTATCGGAATTCGAGATGTGTTTGGTCTTTTAGATTGTATTTTCATTTTCTTCTAACGAAATTATGTCAATACAAAACTCCAGTCTTCTGTTTTTGAGAGTTAATTTCATAATTTGAATATATGAGAAAAGTCAAATTCTTTGCGTCATTATAGATCAGTATATTAATAGCTAGTATACTTTTTACTCTACTATGTTTTTGATATTTTTTACGAAATGGCTCTTAGGTAGATTTCATTCATCCTTCTAAACCAAAAGTTTTGACAGATGCAGAAGAAATCGCATCGGAGAACTACAAAAAAAAGTAAAACTTTGCAAAATATGTACAAGGAAGATCAAGAAACAAATAAAAGAAAGCTAATTTCCCCATATATATATANCCAGTGTTATTGTTTCTTTCTGAAGATAATTACTTGTTTTGTCTATTCTTTCCAATATAGTGCTCCAGATTTCCGTCAGTATAATAAATTCTAGATTTCCCATTTTTCTAGACAGACTAAGGGCTTCGTCTCTTGTTTCTCGTGCCTGTTCAGTATCGTTTGCGATGGTGATTAAAGCTTCTAATATTCTTTTATAACCCCCATGCAAAGCACTTACTGCATCAGCTCGGGCTGACCATCTGGTTTGTGAAAGACTCTTAACAACTTTTTTTGAACCTAAATGTTCTGTTAACATATTCCATCTGTGGGTAGAGCCCGAAAAAAAGTTGTACACTTTCTGAACTATTTCAAAAAACTGTGATGCCTCCGGTACACACCCAGCAGCATGGACACCTACCAAGTTTAGTGAATGTCCTGCACATGGTATAAAGGTGGCAAATTCACATTTTTCCTTGATTCTTGTTTGTAGACCACTATACTTTCCCGACATATTTGAAGCATTGTCGTAGCTTTGTCCTCTGCAATCTTTTATGGGAATATCATGTATCTCTAAAAAATTTAAGATGGTCTCCGCTAAATACTTAGATTTATGTTCTTTAATAGGTATAAATTTCAAAAACCTTTCAACAGGAACACAGTCTTTTACGTATCGAATGATGAAAGTTAGCTGGTCAATATGAGACAGATCGGGCGTACTGTCAACGCTTATGGAAAAATATTTTGCTGATTTAACTTCATTTATAATTTTTTTTAGAACCTGTTTTCCCATTACTTCAATAAACTCATTACAGATATTTGCTGATAAATAAGAAATGTTACCCTTTCCAGGATTCCCAAATTTTTTTAAGTGATCTGCAAGAAATGGATCAAATTCACTCAATAATTCCACACAACCCAAATAATTTCCATTGTTTGGAGATCCTAGGATTTCATTGTCGCCGCGAAATGGAAGCCCTCTCGATGCCAAAAATTTTACAACAGCTACAATCCGTTTAAGTACGTTTCTCCAGTAATCCACTTCCTTTTGATGTTGAGATAATAAGTCTATATCTACTCTACCAACCGCTTTACTTCGTGCCAGATAAGTCATCATAGATTGCTTATGCGCTGGGCTATTTTCATGTGTTAAAATTATGTGATTAATATGCTTCCAATCATTACATCCATTCCGAGAGCAAAGATTAACATCAGTTGGGTTAAATAAGCAGCATGAAAAACAAAATACAGAGCATTTGGAAGGCGAATACAGCAACCATTTTCTTTCGACGCTTTCATTGTTCTTTAATTTGCGAATAAATAATGCTTTGTTGAAATATCTCGTTACTAATTTATTACCATCTTTGTATGTTCTGGATGCCTCGGAAAAGTCAGAATCTTTATTTTGAAAATATACTGGTCCCTTACGAATTAAAATTTCGCGATTTATTTCAACAAACTTTTCGTGAAAATAATCGGCGGGATCGTGCGATATTAATTCTTCTGTGTTGGAAAACTGCTGTTCAATTGACACAGTTGGAGTTGTCGGTTTTAGTGAAGTCACTGAAGTCGTTGCACTTTCGTCGTAGGAATAGTCGCTTTCTGATTCAATCTCTTTTTCAAAATTGGAACATGAAGGTTTAGAAATTCCCGCAATTTGTAATTGAGCTGAGTCATCATGTGGAACATTTATGAGTTGATTGCTACTTACAGAAGTTTCTCCAGTAGTAGTAGTAAAATATGATGTTAATTTTGGTAACTTTTCAATTACTTCTTTCTGATGTAGAGCTTTTTTCCTTTTTTCAGATCCACTAGGATATGACCGTTTCGACATTTTATATTATAATTCACTATTTAATTAATTTTATAACGAAAATATTCGCTAACACAAAACAGACAAAACGACGATTTAATCAAACAATACTATTTTTTTTATCAGAGCTCGAGCACAGTCAGTAACAAACTAACAACTACAAACAAAACAAACGCCACAACATCGCAGACAAATACTTGAAGGGAATTCCCGTTCGTCAAGTCAAACGACGATCGGGAATCGGGAATTCCCCTTTTTTGTCTTTGGTATTACGAATGACGTTCGAATAGGTTTCTTTAAGACATAAACCACACCGCATCAAATAATTCTTTTTTTAATTTAATAATTTTTTTTTAAATTGTATTCTTATACTTACATATAGGTATTTAAATTAACCTAAACATACTAATATCGGAAAAACTCATTTTTGAGAGAGAGTGGAGTATTATACCCTGTTTATTTATTAGTTTGATCTTTCTTTTTGACAGATGTCAAATCTGAAATCGATATAACTTTGCAACGACGAACAATATCTTCTTATTTTAATAATATTAAAAATTGATAATAATCATAAGAATAGACACACAACATAAAAGTACCTGTTAAGGACTCAAGCATTTTCCGAAAGTCTTAAGTGGTTTTTATTGCTTCGAGGTAAAATTTAAATAGAAAAACTGAAAACAATGGTTTCTTACCTACCCAATGTTTTTATGTCTAGTGCAATAAAATTGATTGACGAATGAATTTATTTATTTTGAATAGTTTAAAACATACATACAGCCACATATTTAGCCAACACATTTTTTACACCAATAGATATTTTCTGTTTCCCATCACTGACCCATCTGTCAAAAAGTTCAAGCTATGTTGTACAAGGTATAGCTATCCGCATGCGGCAAACTAAAGCTAATATAATAAGCGTAGGTATTGTAGTAAGTCATTATCATCAGATTTTTCAAAATTAATGTTTTTCGGTAATAATGTATCGGTTATCATTTGGTAATCTGGCAGGAACTAGGGGGCCCCATTCGATCGCGGGGCCCTGGGCACGTGCCCATAGTGCCCAGTGGGGAAGAGGGGCCTGATCACCATGACGTTGATCTTGAAATTGAGGAGCCCTAACCTCCACGATCTCCTTGGCCTACTCTGGCCAACTCCATGATCTCTTTGGTTGATGCGAAAAAGCTTTACTAAACAAATTTCTTGCGACACAATTATTATCATCAATTATCTTGATCTAAGTTTGCTGGCTTACATATTCTAATAACTGTTTTAACTCCTGTAGGTAAAACCTCCATCTTGTTGAAACATTATCGAATATCATCGCTTCTCTTTCCCTATAATTATTCTTGTGTTTCTTATTCCACTTGATCAAGTCCTTAGCTAGATCAAGTCCAGAAAACCATTCAGCCACAGAAAGTCATGAACCAGCACAGGATTTTCAAAGAGATCCCTCTTCTTCTCCAGCTCTAAACAGGAGAGCAAATGGTCTGGAGTACATTGGTCTGAATTGCACTTGGGACACACGGGAAACTATTTTTGTCCTTCACGTATAAAAGTGCACGAGTAATTGTATGAATTTTAATAACTGCTTTAGGTCAAACCTCCTTCTTAATAAAAATCCTCCAGCAGGGAGGTTTGATACATCATTTCTTTTAACCTTTAGTTACCGTTGTAGATTAAACCTTTATCTTGCTGAAACATTCTAGAATAGGAAAGTTTGATTCATCGTTCCTCTAGACCTATAATTATTGTTGTGTAAGTTTTAATAATTATTTCAATTTCCGCAGGTTAAACCTTTTTCTCAAAAAAAAAAATCTTGCAATAGGCAGGCGTGACCAATCGTTTCCTTTGCCTTTGAACTATTTTCGTGTAAATTTCAATAACTGTTTCTACTTCCGTAGGTTCAAACCTCGTTCTTAGTGAAACATGCTCAAGCAAGGAGGTTCGATCTATCATTTCTTTGGTTCTTTAAATATTGTTGTGTAGATTTTAATGACTGTTTTAATTCTTATAGATTAAACCTTTGTCCTGTTGAAACATCTTCCTGTAGTGATCTCCAATTTTTACACTGTCGAAAAAATTATACAAAAACGAGTAGTTTATAATTTAAAGACAAAATAGATACCTGAACTTCTAACAAACATCACAAACTATCACACTTCCCAACCATATCCAAGCTTCTTGGTTCACTTTTGAGGGCTTTATCTCTTAGCAACCATAATAGAACTGCCACGTAAATGTAACCCCAGTCAGACGACGTGGGCAGCGCCTAAGCGGGTACCTCTTTCTGCAAACTTCCACAACACAGGCAATGAAAGGACCTTAGGTCGAAATACGAAACGTGCATTCAACTGCATATACACACAGACGTCCAAGATCGAAGTTATAACCCTCTTCTCTTCACCAGCATAGGAAGAGATGATGCCTTTACAGACTACGTTACCAGAACTCAGAAACCATCAAATAATGCTAACTTGGATTTTTTTCTTTACTTAAAAAAAATCAAAAAATATTTTTTTAGAAAGTGGGTTGACAAATCTGTTTTCTTTACTGTACTAAAGGTTCGAATATATCTATGTAATTAGCATCATTAAATCCAACCGAAGAATAAACACCCTGACCATCATTTGGAGTCAAATGAAGTGTTGTTCAATTATTTCAACGCTTGTTTCAATTGCAAATCAAACCGAATATTACATTCATTAACAAACACAGCTATGTGGGAATATCCGTGAAATATCACAGCATCTCTCGAGAACCGTGAACTTGAACAGACACGCAAATCAGCTAGTTATAGTCTAAATCAACTAATGCCACTGATGCGAATGACTATTAATCATACAATTCCAATTCAGGCGAGGGATGAATGGAATCGGGGGAATGATTCTTGCATCATCGAATGACAATGCAACTATATAGCAATAAAGGTAATTAGTGCAACATATTATAGCTTATATTCCAGGTGTCCATACAGTAATATTCTAAGAAATTATCAATTTGGTAGTACTTATAACACAAGTGGTTTTTAAAATCTAGGCGAGACTATAGCGAGACACATTGAGCTCTGACGGTGGAATCTTTTAGTAAAAATTTGGTCATTTTTTGACTAGCTGGAGCGCTCAAATTTTTATTAGACTTCGTACATAATCACAGTCCACATTTGAATGGTTTTCTGGCCGTTAGAAAGAGAATTTATTGCGCTATTATCGACAACTGGTATTTTTCGTCTGGGAAATTCAAACTACTTTACGATTAAATAGAGCACTTAAACTTTGACTGAATCTTTGTGCTGGAAGGCAAGGCAATACAAGTTTCAACTGTATTCTGACCGCTACAACTAGAGTAGTTAATCATATTATTAATATATTAATCATATTCATTAAAATAGTTCATCATATTATCGCCAAAAGAAATGAATAGATGGCCACAATTTTTATTTTTTCTGACTAGACAGAATTATCTAATTAAGTTCTGTGTCTTACATCAATAAAAGTTTTAATCGTTTCCTGACAAATGAAAACAAAATTTGCCGTAAATTCCTCACCAATTATAACTTATCGTCAAACTTATCATCTTCCTGATTAGATAAAGGACAAAAATTGTAACATATCATCAGTTCTTCACGACAATGGACATTTCAGAAGTTAGCTGACCGCTCTAAGCAGTTTCAAAAAAGCTCACTAAAGAGTAGTCTTTGGAATCATCTTTTAAAGTTGGAAGATGTCACACACAACTTTTTAACTCCTTATTTTCCGATTTTAACGTACTGGTTTCTGAGTTTGCAAGGTAATCAAAATATTTTTTTTTTAAAAGTTGAGTTAAAAATATGCATGATTAAACTGGAGATCAAATTTTTTTGTTGCATTTATGTAAGCATTTGATCATACCTAATTTGGGTGTAAAGATTTCAAATCAGGATTATTTTTATTCCGAAAGCTACACATTTATTTCAATATGATATTTTTGGCTTAGTTTATTAATTTTTTTTTTGTCTGTATGTAGAAAGCTTCTAAAGAACGCATAGATTTATATGCGTACATATATACTTGTCTGCTGCTTTGAAAATATCACGTAAAACAAAAATCTTAACATATCACATCATAAACTGAAATGTATTATCGCCTCCTTTCTACCACAAGACCGTTATCGTTATATGATCTTAAAGAATCGATCTTTCTACCACAAGATCGTTATCGGCATATGATCTTAACGTATCAATTTTTCTACCACAAGATCGTTATTGGCATATGATCTTAACGTATCGATCTTTCTACCATAAGCTTGTTATCGGCATATGATCTTAACGCATCGATCTTCTTACCACAAGATTGTTATCGGCATATGATCTTAACGTATCGATCTTTCTACCACAAGATTGTTATCGGCATATGATCTTAACGTATCGATCCTGTGCTTTGTAAAGAGAAACCGATGGTAGATTTAAAATCAGAAACGCGAAAATGTAGATGACCAGCTCAAAAATCGCATGCAACAAAAAAGTAAATAAATAAATTAAAAGGAAAAAAAAATTAAAATTTTTCTCTAGTGTTATTAACTTATTTCATTCATAATGGGATCTTTAGCAACCTTGCTACAAACCAAGATACTAGTTACTAAAGAACACAAACTATGTAAATTGCTATAATTTATTAAGCTATAGGTATTGTTATTTACGTCGTAACTAGAGCTGCAAAATGGGCTATTGGCGACTGTCTGGAAACATCTCTGGTGATGATCCTGAGACAAGGTGCCTGCGTGGTTTTACAGGGAGGACGCCTTCAAAAACACCATCCATTTATTCGCAGATCGTAATTTTGAACTGAACCAGAGAGTGATTAATCTCCGATTCCATGCCCCCAGAGGAATGGATTTGTTAGAGGAACTTGGAGGACTTTGTGACTCCGATAGATTTAGCGTGCACCAGACACAATTTTGTAAACAGGGAGTCTTCAGCCGGCAGGGATCGGACTCCCCTCTCGGAAATGGGCCCAACGCCCTACCAGCCACAATATTCCGGCCCTTATTTAGAACGGTAAATCTAAATTAAAAATCCGAGAGCCGTGGTGTTTCAAAGGATGGAGCGTTCGCCTTCCAACCAGGAAAACCAGTTTCGAATTTCAGCGATGGCCGGTCGATTCCGCTTACGGCTCCCACCCTAACCACAGTGATGACATAAAATATCCTCAATGGTAGGCAGATCATGGGTTAGATTCCCATTTCCATTAGGCTTACCGTGGGAGGTTTCCGTGGTTTTCCTCTCCAAGTAACGCAAAGGTGGGTGAGTTCCATGAAAAAGTCCTCCACGAAGGCAAATTTCTCCCAATACTCCCAATACCTCTTGTCTTCTGGATTGGGTTCAAAATTACAAGGCTACTGAGCTCAACAGTAGTAGTCGTAAACCCAAAATTAGGACTGCTGTTTAACGACGTTAATAAAAAAAATTATAAAATAAAATTTAAAATACGAGATCTTCCTAAGTCACTCCGTTTTTCCTCATGCTGTCTGTCTTAGTCGAGAAAGTTTAACCATCCTGTGCATGAAAATACTAATATTGAATTTCCTAATTTATCGGGACTTTATATAAAATATATTTTGTCAACGGCAGTTTTAAAATGCACTTTAACGAAATAAGCTATAAAAGTTAATTTGTAAATCACTCCCATTAAGTTTCACTTTCTAAAATAATGTTATTACCGGTTGTCCCAAAAATAATTTACGATTTAAAAATCCAATTAAAAAATAAAACTACTGCTTTCTACTGGAAAAGTTCAGTTATTTACTCTCGCCAAGTTTCAAAATTAGTTACAAAATTCTGAACTGATGGCACTGAACTATAAAACAAAGTTTTAAAAATAAACACAATTCACAACATCTATTTGGCGGGTTATGTTGGCCAAATTACCAAATTAGAATATGATCTGGCATGCAGTAAAAAGCACTCCTTATTAGTTTCCTCCAGTTAACACCTCAATCTGTGGATGAACTCTGTCACATTTTTTTTTAACTTGGAAAGAATAAATTTGTAGTTTCCTGAGAAGAATACAGCAAATACATCATACTTTTCTTTATCCGTATGCCTTTCTTTAATTAACTTTTCAAATCGTGAGTTTTTAGAACACCCATTAAATGTAAACTCTCAAACTTTGTCATTAAATGTAATTTGTCAAACACTCTTTTTAAATGTTACTTTGTCAAATATCATTATTAAATAAACTTCGACAAATACCCTTAACAAATGTTCTTTATCAAATATTGTTATCAAACACTTATAATAAAGTATCCGACTGGGTTCAGCACAGTGCAAGTGACGTAGTGTGGGTATCTCGATCCTAATTGGTTGTTAAAACGTGGCATTTGTTTACGTTAGCAACTGTTCTTTCCTTTCTGTTTTGAGTAAGCCAAACTCGTAAAGTATCAATTCTCTTAAGTGACACTTTCCCTATTCGTACACAAGAATTCTTTTACAAAGATTTCAATTCTTTCACAATATGTTTTTTACTTAATACCAAGACATGTTGAACATTAACAAACTAATTATGCATTAAATTTTCCAGATACACAGATCAAAAATGTATCTCAATTACAATAAAATACGTAAGCAAATAATAAATCTAAGTTATGTAAATGACGTAGACGTAAAAAAACCATATTTTAACAAATTCGATAAGTGATACGGCTCTGAATTTAATTAAATTCACGTTAATTAACATTCTAACTTATGTGGAGAAAGTTAGTTAAAATTTAACACGCCATTTTGCTTATAAACGATCCGCTGGCAATGACGTCATAGGTCACATGTGTGGGTAACTATGATATTCTTCTTCTTAAAGTGCAAATACCCAATTTCTAAGCAGAAGTCCTAACATTATAAGCCGAAAGTAAATTTTAAACATTTTTAGATATCTTCTCAAAATATGACTAAATTTGAACATAAAAACTAGAAATTTTTCATGTTACGCCAACAGGTCGACAACAAATTGTAATGTGTAAATATCACAAGAAGTTTTCCTAGATCAGCAATATGATTGATTACTTGCGGTTTGAACTAAAATCTTTAAAAATTTCAAATATGCATGAAATAGAACTAAATATATTCTTCAGCATTGATTTTTTAAATAAAAACTCTAACCATCCTCACTTGAAACAGGATAATAATAATAAATCCACACTTCCAACTAAGATTTTAGTTTAGGATATAGCTAACGTGTTTAAAAAATTTACATACAGTGTTTCAAAGAATTCAAACTTTTTCGTAATGTGTATTAGCGTAAAGAGATTTTCTCAAATTCTACGTTTTTCTGCATTTAAAGTATGTAAATGCTATTCTATTTCATTTGTCAGCAAGCGAAAAAATAACTACAACATCGATTCTAAAGATCGGAGTAAAAAATTTAAAAACAATGTTTAAAAGTTCAAATATAGACAATAAAAACATTCGAAATTTCGTCGAAATTGCCGATTTTCACGCAGTCGAATACCTAAAATACAATTTATAAATAATGGTATTAAATATACTTTGTCAAAGACTATAAAATTATCTTTAATTTAATAGCTTCACAATTATACAACTAGTTTCTTTTTTAAATTTAGTAGCATGCTTGACTGAAAAACTACTATTTTTCCATCTTTATATTTTGCAGTCTATTATATAGTCGATTTATTAATCAATCGTATATTTTATAACCTATTAGGTAGTCCATTTTGTAATGAATCGTATATTTTGTAGTTTATTATGTAGTCCATTCTATAGTCAATCGTATATTTTGTAGTCTATTATGTAATCCATTTTGTAGTCAATCGTATATTTCATAGTCTATTGTATAGTCCATTTTGTAGTCAATCGTTTATTTTGTATTCTCTTATGTAGTCCATTTTGTAGTCAATCGTATATTTTATAGTTTATTATGTAGTCAATCATATGCTTTGGAGTCGAATTAATTTAATTATGAGATTAACATTTTTCACGGACTACTTGGCTTTCTTTTTTTCAAGATCATTTCGGCTTTCCTGTTTATATTCTAAATTAATGTATTCAGAATATATTCTAAGAACTTTCACAGTGCAAACGATTAGGTTTTGCTAGACATCCAAACCAGAATCACAATCGATTGTTTTCAACTTCTTATAAGGGGAGGGGGGTGGATAGAGTAGGACGCTGATTATAAATGTGAACCCACATTCCTCTGGCATATTCGTCTTTAATGAGGGAGGAAACCTCCTTCTATTCAATAATGACGGAATCGAGATGCAGGGAAAATTGTTAGGAGTGTTAATTGCTTCTTCCCTAAGTTCTCAATTTTATTCTTTCATAGAAGAAAATGAAACGAACTGCGAACAGAAGGAGAAATTTCCAAAATGGAACGAAAAGAGGAGCATTGTGAGACAACCAAAACGAAAATGAGTCTGTCTCTTTTTTCCCTTTTTGTGTCTCGCTATTTTCTTTACAAAAGATAGCGCTAAATTAAGATTTAAAGAGGTTATTTTTGGATAAAATTAATTATGTAACGTCTTTTTAGTGCTACAGTAAGCTAACTTTAGAAATTTTGAGAGTTCATGCCTTGTGTGTGTTGTCCTTTATGTTGCTTAAGAACAAAAAAAAAATTAACGGTTTTTCCTTGGAACAAAAACTAATTGCTTTTTCGAAAATGAGTTCTCCTTGAAACTGCAATAACCCATATAAATGAATGGATTCCCTCGCCATGAATCTTTTTGTCATAAAATATAATATTTTGTCACGTTTCGGCTTTTTTTCAGAGCAGGAACTTCAAGTGAAAGTAATAATATTAACTAATTTATTGGAAAAATCTTTCGTTGTCTTGGCCAATGTCATTAAAATGCATTTGAAAAAGGGGAAAAGTTTATCTTACTTTAACAAACAAACAAAAATGTGTATTATATTTTCTTGAAATTGAAAGCTCCATTTAATTTAAATCGTAATTAAATTACGCAGTTTATTTACTGAAATTCCCAAATTCTGTTTAAAATATTTCAATACTTTTTTGAGGTATTTTTCAGTTCTGTTCCTGTTATCGTTTATTTAATTAATTTAATTAATTTATTTTATGCATTCAATGTATTTTAAAATGGAAGTTTCAATTATTTATGATGCATTTATAATATATGTTCTTAGTTTATTTCTTTTTTTTTCCACCACACCTGAGAATTATTATTTATGTCATATTTACTCTAAATTGTTTTTATTCCTATTTTTTTATAGTATTTTATCAGCACCTATGTTAGCTGGTTTCGTCAAGAGTGAATGAAATTCTGGTAAGATGTTATATACACATAACCATATATGGCAGTACTTTTACTTTCGTTACTTGTACCGCCGGTACAAGTAAAAAGTACGTATACTTTTATGTA
>NC_092206.1:98445339-98465916 GCF_043381705.1 Parasteatoda tepidariorum
TTTTTTTGTTTAGTACTTGTACTTTTACTTGTACTTTTTACTCGTTACTTTTTAAAATAAGAACTTTTTACTTTTTACTCGTTACTTTTTTTAAAAATACTTGTACTTTTACTCGTTACTTTTTAAAAGTAACGTTGCCATATATGCACATAACACATATTGAAATGCCTAAATAAAATTTAGAATGCCTCAAATACATGCTAAATAAAGCATTGAGACACCTCAAATAAAGCTTCATACATTATAGTCTACATTTACAAATACGAAATTGCTATTAAAATTCCTTTAAAACATTATTTCTTAAACTTAACCTTAAACTGAATAAAACATCTGGGCACCTGAGGCAGCTTGTGGCTCTTTTCCCATTCATCTTTATCTTCATCTTTGTGGTGCTTCGATGAGGTTGTGGAATGCAAATGAAGTAAAGGAGTATTCATGTGAAGCATTGAGGTTCTGACTGTGTAGTTATATTGCAGTGGAGTGATAAGACTATATTGCAGAAATATGAACTTTAGCTAAGCTGATAGGATGAAAATGAGGTTATGTATATGCTATTGATGTCTGGAATATGATGCATCACTGCAATAGTATGCTGCTATTGGTCTGATGTTCTTGTTTTTAGTTATATTTTCAAATAGGAATATTTCATTGAAATTTGCTGTTCAGCAAGTGGTGGCTTTTTCGTAGAATTTGTTATTTGATTTAGCTATATGTTTGTCTATTGCATCTATTTTGAGGTCATGGTGTATTAAAACATTGTTTCTATTGATTCTATTTCAATTTTATACTGTGTTAAATTATCAATAAATAATAGTGATGTTAATAGCAAAATGCCTTTTCGAGGCCGTCTGTACTAGGCAATGTTTTTAACTATAATCTGTTGCAATTTAAGAAAAAAAAACATTATGTTGGAGAGAACCTGTTTTGCATTTAAGTGCACGCCAAATGGATGTGAAGCTCCCAGGCGCGAACACATACCTTTAGAAATTTTGGCATCGCAAACTCTTGAAACAATGCCTCCTTTTTGCTTGCTTTCTTATTAACAACAATAATTAATTAACAAGTAATCAGAATTAATAAAAATGATATCTAAATATCTTAGCAAAAATACGTCTTCGCTTTGGATCTGATTAAAGAATAATAATTATTGTTTCTTGCACACAATTTTCTTCAACAGTGAAGCAAAAGGAAAAATTCTTTATCTAGCATTTGATTTCTTAAGGGCATGTCATCATAAAACGCGTAATTTTTCAGTGGTCCAATCAAATCCAATGTTCTGGCAACGTCATACAGCTGTTTCTTTTTCACGAGTGAATGCTCTGACTCCTTATTTAGAGAAACAGGTCGTCAAGTCTAGGATTCCAATAAGACTTCCAAACTCACACTTTTTTAAATAATTCTCTAATATATATCGTAAAAGATACTGTCTGACGCGTTTAACTATTAAAAGCTTTTATATTATTTTGAAAGCATATTTGCATAATTTAATAACGAAATAAAACGGAACTATATGCAGCTACGGATGATTACTTAATTCCTATACCTCAAACGTCCTTTCTTAGCTTGCAATGTATTATAGTTTGTATCTTCATTTCATGATGTACCTGCTTATATTTAATTATAATGCGGTAGCAAGCTGTAATCGAAAAAGAGAGTCATCAAGTCATATTGTAAGCGTTATCCGTGACTTGCAATATAGTGCGCAAAAAAGGACCACCCTGAATAGCTTTTGATCTAATGATCGGATCTTCATGTTCTGGGACTTAATCTCGATAATTTGAGAGGGTAACCTCCTATATGTGAACTAAAGAGTGCAGACGATATTTTAAGTTACAAAATTTGACGCAAAAACGAGCACTTTCTCAGAATAAACATACCGGTTTTCCTGCAGATTTCTAACCCTTAAAATATGGAAGGTAGCCGCAATCTGGAATGGTTGCAGTTTGGTCAGGAGAGCAATCCAAAGTTTGAACCCTTTAATGCCAATTTCCCAATTTACTTGTTTTGCCGTATCTCGAGAACATGTTGTTGAAAATATAAAGAACAAATAGAAAAACTTTTGTAGATAAATATAAAATTTCTTATCCAGAGGTAAAATTACTTTTACAAAATACATTTTTTCAGAAAATTACGTTGAGTAAAATTTAATATTTTGCATTATCTTATTTCATAACAGTCGAAAATTTTTTGAATTGTAAGATATACAGTATTTAACATCATTTTAAAGAATGTAATTTTAGATGGCAAGATACAAAATTTGAGCGAAATCGGTCAAATAGCTCCTGAGAAATCTAATTTTAAATATTCGAATTTTTAAAAATTTATTTCTCAGAAATTATTTAACCGATTTCACACAAATTTTACTTTGTTATCTAATATTACATTCCTTGAAATGAATTTAAAAAAATCATATACCTTATAACTTATCTAAATATGTAGAGAAATATATTCATATATTTCATTGCAGAAAAATATATTCATATATTTTATATAATACATTCATTCGAAAAAATATATTCATATATTTTATATAATACATTCATTCGGAAAAATATATTCATATATTTTGCTGTAACTATATTAATATAATATTATAAATCACTATTTTTGAGGATTTAATCGTGTGAGATGATGACAAGATTATATCTTTATGTTGTTTCTCGTAATTTTTAATTTTTTTTTTTTTAAATTTTAATAATTTTTAAATTTTTATTTTTTTCCCTATTCTGTCAAAAAAAGGTCCTTTTTTTTCCTTCCTCAAACAACAAATGAACACAAATAAAACCGTGAACAAATCTTTTTACTTCTAATTCATTAAAATGTTAATGCACTACATTTGCTAACACTTCGAAAAAAGTTTTCTGAAACTACGAAAATTCCGTAGTTTGGAGTGTTACACAATTATGTTGCTAACTTTTCATTATATTTTTTTAAAATAATTTAGTTCCCCACTTAAGGACTGATTTTAAAAATATCACAGTATCTAATAATGTTTAATTCATTTATATTGAGTTTAATTTTTTATTGTTCTTTGATGGTGCATTAACTTTAGATGAATGTAGGATGTAACTCAAGCTAACTTCTGACGTTTCTTTGTTAAACATTGAACAAAGCAGCAGACCTCCCATCAAACTGAGGTTGAGGAAGTTTGCGAAGGGAAAACAATTCTTATTTACTTTCTCCTCACTCTGAATTCTGGAATTCTCCCAAGTGAACAAAAGAAATGAAGTTATCTTAATACTTTCTTCAGCAATGAATGTAAGAATTTAAATTTTTCAGAATGTTATTTGATCCAATTTAAATAGATGAATTTCTAATGTTAGCAAAGAATAAAAAAAATCAAGGTTATTATTATTATTTTAAACATAGTTTTGCATTTTAAATTCTTTGCTTGATACCCTATTCAAGTCATTTTATTTTAAATTGCTTTTTTTTTATTAATTCATAGAATGTCAGCATTGAAAATTGGCAAATTATTACCCATTGGCAAAATGGGTCTTGATTTAGATTTGATGGCGTCATCACACTTTTCAACTACAATAATTAAGAGCAATAGTAAACAGTGCGCATGCGTCGTCATTGCATGCGTTGCTATGGCTACCGCTGCTGCTTGATAATTTTTGTAGAATTCTTTTTTCCACTTTTAATTTTGTTATGCATTTAGTTAGTGAGTTTATTTTTGAGATATGGGACCGGAGAGACCCCATAAATACTTCTTGAGTTCTGAATAAAGGAGAATTTCATCATTTGAACGGTATTTTTGTTTTTATTGCTTTAATTAAGAATCAGAAATTCTAATCTACAGTTTAAACTGAATTGTTTTCAACACTAATTCAAGTGAATATCACAAATAAAGAGGGTCTAAACTGACTGACACGGTCCCAAAAGTTAGAGTTGAAGCAAGAAAGAAACGGTGCCAAGGCCTAAACTTACCGTGGTTGAAAAAGCCAAAGAACGTAGATGGGAATACCTTAAGCGTGACACACAAACGAGAGAATTGTAATTGTGTGTTGAGAGAATTGTACCCTACAAGAAAACGAATGGTGGCTCTCCGAACCCCTTTCACGCAAATACGAGAACTGGATGTTGATCACCAGTTGGGGATAAAAAGATCTATTGTCAACATACTCAATAACTTGCACAAGGCCGTAGACTGTCTTCCAAGCAATATAAATGATTCATTCACTATTCTTGTAAAATTGAAAAAAAAGCCTAGCTTTCAAATCATATTTCACGCATGAACTTGTGAATCCGAAACGGGTGTATGATGCAGCTTACAATCTCCATCAAGCACCGTTGCACCCATTCGAAAATGTTAATATGATCTCGATTGGCTGTTCAATGTCTATTCAGTCATTAAAAGAATTTACACAGAATGTGTCTGAGCTGCATTCAAATATGTCAGCGAAATTGTGTACCGAGCAGTTCAGGATTAACACTTAAAGATGTCCAAGATGAAAACACAATATAGTAGCTTTTCCAAAAAAAAATTAAACAGCCATCATTTTGCCAATGGGTAAACTGTGTTCGCCTTGCGGTCATCAAACATTTTTTTTTATTATTATTATCTTTTCTTTCATTTTTTTTTCAGTAGTTTTTAATGATATAAGTGTTTTATATTTTTGAATAGAAGTAAAATCAAATTTTTAGTTTTTTTACGCATACAATTTTAAAAATTAACATTGGCCTCCTTTGAAGCAAAACCAATGAGTTCTCAAACTTTCAAGCTCTATGCATCTTTTAAACACTGACGTAAGATCACACCCTTGCTACCACCACCATAAAGGGCCGTTGCAAGCAGTATGTTAGGAAATCGAAGCTGAAACTGGTTATTAAACGAAAATACAGCTAATTTAACATACAAAATTTAGTTATAGAACACATTGTTAAAACACATGAAATCAAATAATTAAATACAGAATAAATATATTTGAGATAGGGATGTAATACTAGTCACTTTCATAACATTAATAAGTGGACTGGTACTGTTTGTTTTTAATAATATGAAATAAATTCCAGATAATTTTACTTTTTAAAATCTCTCTTTTTTTAAAAAAGAAAAAAGGAAAAAAATCATTGCTCTTAGAATGTTTAATATGAATGGTAAGATATTACCAGATTGAAAACTTCATTCCCTTCAAAAATATGACATGTTTCGTTGGTTTTTCTAGTTTTGTTTCTCATCTTTATTTTTCCATTTTTCGTTGGCAAGTGTGCGCTTTTTATTTCAAATCATTTTTGTTTCTTTACATTCACGTCTAACAGGTCTTGAAAATGAGCGCCTGTTTTTGAAACACTTGATGCGTGTCAACTTGTTATTTCATAATTTCTTATTTTTAAAGTGAATGAAGTTTTCGATCAGGTAAAGATATTCAATGTTCATGAAATCGTTGAATACCACCAACTTGCTCCACTTTGTAAAAAAGTATTTTCTAGTGGTAACGAAATCTAAGTTATATTTAATTTAGCATCTTTCATTTTATATAATTTTTCCACCACTACATGTCAAAAATTCGAAAGTATCATATGAAAGGTAACTTTATTGCAACTATCTCGTGGTGAAAAAAAAACGAATGGTGATTATGTAGGGCAGTGTTTCTCAGACTTGTGACTTTTGTGCACACTTTCTAAATTTCTCTGTGTACTGTAATGCTGTGTACCACCAATAAGAAAATGAATGTATTTTTTACTGTAAAAAATTGCACAAAAGTTAAAAATCACAACTGGCTGTTGACGCCTCTAATTATTAACTGTTAACTCTGCAAAAAATAGCCAATAGAAAAATACGAAATCGTAAATTTTCATGGCTAATTTTTTTTTTTTTTTTAAATAAAATTTTTTGAAATTTTCGTTGTACGCGTCCCACACTTTGGGAAACACTGAAGGGTGACAAAACGCATGGTGGTTACGCCCAGTTGCAAAAAGTGGGCGTAATTAGCCTTATTCTACAAGTTTTACTATTTAATTCATTACCAATTTATTAAAACTTTTGCAGAAATCGGAGCAGTCGGCATCCCTGGTATACTTAAAAAAAATAACCGTAACCCGGTTTCAAAGTGAAAATTCAGCAGTTAATAAATAAAATACTTTAATGATTCAATATTTGAATTATTGATGCTTTCAAAATACATTTTGTAATTAATTTACTTGAAAGATTTAAAAGAATCTACTCGAGTGTAAATTTTAAAAGCAATTTGTTCGCGCTTTCATTTTTTTTGAAGCGTATCAAAAAAGGAGAAACCGTTTACTTACAGCTCTTAAATTCATTTGTATTCTTTAAAAGACTTTAAATTATTTTCAATGCAAATTTTAAATTGTGAATTAAATATCCTGTTTTAAATTGTTAATTTGTAGCCATTATTATTCGTACTTTTGATTTTAAAATGAATATAAAATATTTCTTAACAAGCTGAATTCGTTTAACTATGCATAAAAATCTAATGATGTTATTCCATTATAAGTATATTTCTATAGACATAAAACTAGTGTGGAAGCAGGGTCCAGTTTTCCAACTTTAATTTACAAATTTTTTTGGTTGTCATCAGCATAAATAAAAGTGATAAAGATATTGTTTTCCTGCAAAGTATTTTTGTATCCCAATTTTTTCTTATTCCACTCTGTTGTGTGTTATTACGCTTTTTGCTACGTTTTTTCTTTCTTCAGCTGCGTCTTTACGTTCCTGTTTTTTGTTTGTTTAGATTGTTTTCTAATTAAGAGGTTAAAACTAAAAGAATTTATTTCAATGAAGTTCTACGATATGACTTTAGTATGCTAGATTTTATGATTAACTTATTTGAATCGGTGTCTATACTTATTAGCCATCTTATAATTATTATTTTCTGGAGAAAGTTACATAAATATACCATCAAAAAATACCCCTTATAGAGATCAGTTGCGTGAGTTGGAACTAGTGGTCAGTTTCATGCTCAATCTGATGTATGCGTGAACTGTATTTTGTATATCAGTCTGATTGTTAAACGAAAATATTATATGAAATTTGTAAACTCACTATTTTTTTTATAACAATACACCTTTAATTTTAAATGTTGTTTAAAAAAAAACAATTACTAAGCAATTATTGCGAAGCAGTTATCGTGGTTGGTGAGCGGCAACAAATGGGGGGGGGGCTAACCCCTTAGTTTTAAAATAAATGTGCTATTTATTTTATCGTGATATATCGAACTTTTTTTAATAAAACATATTTAACAGACACAAAGAAAACTTAATATGAAATAAAAACTAAATTGTATATTTCCATGAAGATGTAAAAATCCAAAAAAACAGGTGAGAAGATGATGAGCCACAGAGCACATCTCCACCACAACTAGATAGATCTGAAAGTAACAACTTGCCATGGGACGATTCAACAAAAAAGTGGCGGCTTCAATTAAATGGTTCCTTGGGGTATTCATCCACTTTTCCTTCGAGGTTAATATCTTCCTTACCTGTGCTATGCATGATTCTTTATCGCCTTACGAGATCAACGCCAACAAAACCAATTATTTTTATTTTTTGAAATGCCGGATGCTATTTATGCAAAGTATGAAATAATCGTCCTGATGAGGTTATTATTATGTAAATGATGTGCATGTTACTGTGAATGACCGAAATCGGTGGTTGTTGACTTTCACCGGTGAATGTTGACAATCAAATGAGTTGCTCTGGTGAATGTCCGAAATATTTATTACATCCAATTTGATATTAATTTATTCGTGGATATAATTGCATTTATTCGATATTTTAATACTTACTGACGATAGATTAGAACAAACATCAGTGTTTGGAGTATCGGGCAAATATATACCGGGCAGTGGCACTTGACCTTAAAAAAACATCAGTGTAGGGTATACCGGGCAGTGGCACTGAACCTTAAAAAAACATCAGTGTAGGGTATACCGGGCAAATGTATACCGGGCAGTGGCACTTGGCCTTAAAAAAACATCAGTGTAGGATATACCGGGCAATGGCACTTAACCAGACCTAGTATGACTAGACCTTTGGTAAATGTCCGAAATATATACTAGGTCTAGTGCCATTTTTGCAATAGCTTAAATATTTAAAAAGAATGAAACAAAGCGTTTGAATCGATTTTAAACTGATAACGAAATTATTGCTTCAAAATTAAAAAAATAATAATAAAAACTGGGCCAGATAAGAGTAATTGAAGTAGTTGCTTTATACAGCGCATGTGCGGAAAAAATTTTTTAAAAAAATTATCCAGGTGCATCTAAAAGTGGATGCACCTGGAAAATAAAATAAACAACCGGTCACCTTTAAAAAAATAATTAAATGACATAAGTAAAAAAATGCAGAAAGACTCTGAAAAACAGAATGGATTTCTGATGGAAAATTCATGTTGAAAGTGAGTTTTTTTTTAACAATTCACATATTTCAAAGTTGTAATGTATGTGTTACTGTGAATGACCAAAATAGATGGGTGTTGACTTTCACTGGTAAATGTTGACAATCACATAGTCGTTTTGGTAAATGTCCGAAATATATACTAGGTGTAGTAAAGTGCCACTCCCCGGTATGCCCTATGTCAGGGGTGTCAAACTCAAAAGCTAACTTGGGCCAAATAAACAATGCTTAACTTTAGGTGGGCCGCAAAAAAAGAAAAAAAATCAGTGTTCATAGAAACAAATATTTTTATTTTGAATAGTACATTGTAATAAACATATATAAAGTAAAATTATTATTTAATATTTGACATATCTTCTCTGCTACTATCTTTCCTATTTCGGGAGAAATTTTATTGGCCGAGACTACTTTCAAAATTGACCCAACCTGAGCGTTATCGGACAGGAGATTTAGTTCCATTCATAACAGAAAATAATTGCTCTCACTGATAAATACTTCCAAACATGGAAATAATTTCATATGCCAATTTTCGAATATTTTCAAACCTTGCCGGTAAATATTTGTAAATTTCAGGCACACCCACTTCAATGAATTTTGCTTTCAAATTTGAGTCACAATGAATCTCAATCACTTCCATTTGCATATTACTGGGTACTGAGTCTATATTTATTGAGAAAATCGAAGAAAACAAACAAAATCTGTCTTCCAAAGAATTAAAATTTTTCAACCTTGTTTCAAATCCTGTTCTAAGATTTGCAATTTTTTCTGCTTATTTTTGATACAAGGCAATTAGAATTTTACATTTTCGCTCGTACAATTTAAAATGATGCGTATGGTTTATAAATAAAGTATATTATAATTTTATATGCTGGTTTCCTTTCTAATTCCAATTTCTATTTTATTTCTACTTTGCGTCTGATGTATTTTATTTTATTTTATAACCGTCGTTGAACAGCCGACCCAATTTCATGGGTTTACGACTACTTACGTTCAACTCCGTAGCCTTGTAATTTTGAACCAATCCAGAAGACAAGGAAACTCCTGGATCAGTACCCCCAGAGGTATTGATTTGTAGTGGGAACATGGAGGACTTTGAGACTCGACAGATTTAACGTGCATCAGTCACCATTTACTACACGGGGAGTCTTCGGCCGGCGAGGATCGAACCCACGACCTCTTGGATATGGGCCCAGCGCCCTACCGACCAGGCTATCCCGGCCTTCGTCTGATGTATTGACTGGGCCGCAAAAATGCTCATCTCGGGCCGCGAGTTTGACACCCCTAACCTATGTCAATGTTTTTTTAAGGTCAAGTGCCACTGCCCAGTATTCATTTAACCGTTACTCCGATTCTCCTCATCTATCCTCAGCAGATGTTAAAATATCGAATAAATATAATAATATCAACGAATAAATTAATATAAAATAGGATATAACTTATTTTTTTTAACATTCTCTTGAATTCGGTCAATCACGGTAATTAAATATATTTCACCTCCCCAAATATTTCAGTATGTTTAACTAAATTTTATCACATACTTATATTATTTTTATTGTTGAATTAACTTTTTATAGCAGCAGATTATTTCTAATGCGAATTTTTTTTTAAAATTTAATTTAATCATACATATTTAATGATAAAGTATGAATAAAAAAGACTGGATTTTAAAAATACTCAGGAAAAGAATATCCAGGTTTGCCATCTATCTATGCTTTGTGGGAAAATTTCTTCTAGTGGTAGAAACGTTTATGTTTATATACGATAGGAGTAAATTTCCATGTCACTAATTGTGAGCGTTTCAAAAGTGCACATAAAAAGCCACTCTACCCCATTTCTCTCACGTTAAAGCTTTTAAGTGTCCTTTTTTAAAGCAACCACAACTTTGAAAGCTTTAATTATTAACTTGACCTGTAGTTGCCCACATGTTTGCTTCTTTAATGCAACGGAATAAGATTAGAGACGAAAATAAGTGAAATGGTGTAATTTTTCTCTCTTTTCTGAACTTATACATGGCATTCATAAAAATGTATTTCTATTTATCTTTTCGTATAATTTTGCTCAATTAAACAGTGGAACAATGTAGTTCCCTCAAAAAAATGCGTCGCAGTAGCAACTTTTAAAGTAGAAAGATAGTAATATTTAACTCCTTATAAGATCGTTATTTTTTAGTCTTTAGCATTAGCATTTTGCAAACTTGCTGTTATAGCTCACTTTTTATAATATATCGTACTCGTTATATTAAGCTTTAAAACATATTTTTTATTGAAAAAACAACCGTTACATATTATTCCTGAAAATAAATATATAATAAAATTATTTTAAAACATATTCAATTTAACCTCTTATACCTCGGTCTACATATGTGGACCATCGCTTCTTAACTTCTAAAAACACGCTATTCACCCTTTAGCCAAAAATAAAAAATAATAATAATAATCAAACCAGAAGTTTTGCAGTCCTCCTATGATGTCATATCAGTTCTGATTAGCGTAAACCAGTAAATTTGTATCATCCACAGGAAGTTATAAACGCCTCATTTTAATGCTGATAATAGAGAAAACCTCCATCAGGAATAAGGTAAATAAGAAAATTTATTGTTCCATCCTTACTGAATCATTTTTGGACGTTTTAGCATTCTGGAGGTTCCGATAGATGCAGAACATGTAAGTTATTTGGACAGAATTCCACAAAAAAAACTTAAGTGATTTTCGAAAAAGAATGCCAAATCCACGTACTGGAAAACGTAAATAATTTTAAATTTTATATAACTTAGTTAGTCTGAAAACATTTTTTCTTTCCTTTTGACTCAGTAGTTCTGTGATCTGTATGCAGCTCGTAAATGTATATTTACTTAATATTTAAAAATAATACAGTCAAGAACATGCAGGCACACGCATCTGTACCTTTGTATGTTTAGCGAAATTTATGACAGCATAGTTGTCACCTGAAATCTCATTATATCATGGGTAAATGGTTTAATAATTATTTACAAATGTTTTTAGGGGCCGTTCAAAAAGTACGTACATCCCGAAGGGGGGGGGGAGGGGATTTGCTACTTTGTACGGTTTTGTATGATGGGGAGGGGGGGAGTTATTATACAAAGTACGTACAAAAAGTTGGGTGTTATTGTTTAAGTAATTTAAATTAATAAATTATATTAAATAAATATTTAATTTCATTTAAAACATAATTTTTTTAAATTTTTATGAAAAAGGGGGGTAGACTAATAAAATGTACGTACTCTAAGGGGGGGGTAGTAAGACCTTGTGTACGATTATGTGCGAAGAGGGGGGAGGGGGTTAAAATTTCTCCATTTTTGTGTACGTAATTTTTGAACGGCCCCTTAGGCGTAGTTTAATTACTTATTTACAGATTAATTACATTAATTCATTTAATAACTTTGACCATTAAGACATTGCCAAGCTCTATCAGGAATCAAGTTAGCATATTTTATATACTAGTGAATGGGTGTTTAACAATTGTAGTGGTAGTTATGCCACAACTTAACTTTTTGTGTGCTTTTTTTCCATAATTTTGACATTTTACCCTCAAGAATTAGATATTTTTTATAATCAATGTTAGATTTTTTTCAATAATTATTTATTTTGTGTGGTTATCACTATTAAAATAGATTTGAAACAACAATTTAATGCAAAATTACACTGTACTCAGATAAAACTTCGTGATTTCAAATTCTTTTAATTTTTTTTGAAATAATTTTTAAATCTCTTCATTGTTGTTTTTAAATTAAACGTAATATAATAATTCGCATACTTGTTCTTACTTTCGGTGCAATTTAACATTTAAAATGTTCATATTCTTTTACTTAGTTAAAACCGTAGATACATGTTTGTTTACCTAAAATTATTATCCCCATGCAGAATAATTCATATTTTGTTTATCTTATTATGACTTATTACAGTACTACTGTAAAAAATAATTTCCCTTATTCCTTTGTACTCCAGTAGAGAAGAGGTTAAGCAGAAATATTTTTAATATTTGCATCAAAATGCAAAACACCTGTATCAAAATCTTTAAATCAACAATTCAATATTGGATTTTTAATTATTCTTCTTATTTACATTTTAATAATTATAGTTGAAGCTCATTCGAGTTTAGTAAAGAATACTGATTATTAAGCGAATATAAATGAGCTCTCCTGATTTGAAGCTCTACATGCAAATAAAGAACACCATACCAAATTAATTATTCATTGGGTCGTAATTACTTCTCTTAAACAAAATCACCATTCCAGATATTTAATTAAAACGTTTTCCCTAAATTGAAAATACATATCTTTCATAAAATAATAGCTTTTGTATAAAATGAGAGATCGTCTATTTTGAATTGAAGTGCAAATGAGATCGCAGTTTATCGGAATTGATGAGTTTCCTCCATCTGCGCTTAAAGCAAACAATTAATAATTTGCTTTCGTAATCTTCTCTCCAATCAACAGTAACATAATAACTTTTGATATTGGAAAAGATATTTAATAGAAAAGTTAGGTAAGCAACACAAATAGGATGACTTTGAATTTCTTGTTGAAAAAGACTGAGAAATATTCACTTTTTACATGAGGCTTAAGTGAGCAGAAATTTCTTTAAAGATGAAACTAGATATGATAAAAATTTTCATAACCGATATTTCGTACTTGTTGCGATATTAAATGTTACAAACAAAATTCGCACAAGTTTTAGAAATTTTTAATAGTGGTACTAGTGGATGAAAGCAAACAGTTATTAAATTGCTTTCGAAATTCCTCCACTCATCAAATACCTTATAACATTTGATAATGGAAAGGTGTTAAATAGAAAAGTTAGAAGCCGTGGTGGCTTAAGGGATAGAGCGCTAGCCTCCCAATGAGGAGACTCTGGTTTGAATTATAAAGCGATGGCTGTTTGATACGAATTCCGCACCTGGCTCACACCGACCTTAGTGCTGAAGTAAAATATCCTCAGTGGCAGACGGATCATGGGTTAGAGCCCCATACCGTCAAGATAACCGTGGAAGTTTTTCGTGCCTTTCCTCTCAATGTAATGCAAATGCGGTTTCTTTCCATCGAAAAGTCCTCCACAAGGTCAAACTTCTCCCACTTTTTTGTTCCAGGAATTCCTCTGTCTTCTAGATTGGGTTCAAAATTGCAAGGCTACGGAGTTGAACATTGGTAATCGTAAACTCAAAATTGGGTCGGCAGTTCAACGACGGTTATAAAATAAAATATAATAAAAACAGAAAATTGAAGCAAGCAACCTTATGACATTTAATAATGGAAAGATATTAAATAGAAAAGTTAGACGCCCTGGTGGCTCGAGGGATAGAATGCTAGCCTCCCAATGAGAAGACCCGGGTTTAAATCCAGCGATGGCTGATCGATACGAATTGTGCACTCAGCTTGCCCACACCGACCACAATGCTAGCGTAAAATATCCTCACTAGTAGACGGATCATCAATTAGAGTTCCCTTGCTGTCAAGCTAACCGTGGAATGTTTTCCTGCTTTTCTGCTCCATGTAACGCAAATGCGGTTTCTTTCCATCAAAAAGTCCTAAACGAGGGCGAATTACTCCCAATATTTGTTCCAGGACTCTTGTCTTCTGAATTGGGTTCAAAATTGCAAGGCTACGGAGTTGAATATTGGTAGTCGTAAACTCAAAATTGGGACGACAGTTTAAAATTAAATTGGTATACAGTTAAATAGAAAAAAAAAAATGAAGCAAGCAAACTGAATTGTTAAAATGAAATTGAATATTTTGCATAAACAGAGTGAGAGAAATTTACTGCTTAAATAAGAAATAGGCTTAAATAAGTGGAGAAAAAAATTTAAAATGAAACTAGACATGATAAAGATTAGCTTTAGACATATTTCATATCTGTTACTTCATGCCCTTCAACTAATGAAGTTTTCAATGCTACGAAGCTAAATCAGAAACGTTCAAAACAAGCCCATTTTTCTAGATCTTTTAGCAGTTAAGTGAACTAATAGTTTTAACATAGCTATTAGTCCACTTAAACTTTTATTTATCAGATATATGCTGTGGTGGATATTAATATGTTAACTTTGCAACCACTTGGAAAAATGTTTCTTAAAGCTACGAAAATTCCGTAGTTGTTGGAGTAGTTACTTGCTGTTAAACGTTACAAGAGTGTTGAAATGTTTAAAAGTGATACTTGTATCTCAACTCAAGCAATTAATAATTTGCTTTCGAAATCATCCCTCCACTCATCAATAACATATAATGTTCTGATATCAGAAAGACATTAAATAGAAAAGTTTGGCAAGCAACACAATTGCTGTAAAGAAGTTGAATTTCATGCAGAAATAGAAATATTTACTGCTTAGATGAAGAATGAGCTTAAATATGTGAGAAATAGTTATTTTACAGTTAAAACTGTGTATGGTAGAATTTCTTTTTCTTTAGAAATATTTTGCATCTGTCATTTACTATTAAGTGCTTCCAGCATGTTTTATAATTTATCTGTTTTTAAAAAACGCGTCATTAATAAATTTTTAATGGTGGTACTAGTGGCCAAAAGCAACCAATAATTTATTTGAGTTAATAATCCCAACAATCTTATTTTATACTTAAGGAACACGATAGACATGTTCGTTATCACGAATACGAGAAATCATCCATTGCTGCTCAGTGTTGCGATCTGGAACAGAAATTTAATTTCAACAATGCAAAAATCATTTTCTTTCCAGTCACATCAACTCATCTTGATGCTCTGGAATCTTGTTTTATTCATATGAATTCTGATTCCCTTGTTAGCGCCATTAGTTCCCCCCTCTCTCTCTCTCTCTCTGCGTGTGTGTGTGCGTGCGTGTGTGTGTCACAAAAATTATAAATACTTTTGTATTAATAACAACATTAAAACTCTCTCGTTTTCATAAAATGTCTTTGGTAGAATAGGTGTAGAAATTGGTACTTCAAGGATGAAAACATACCATTGAATGATAATTAGATTTCTATTTCAAAGGAGGAGTTATTTTTAGAATCTTGTCCCTCTTTCACTTCCACATTAGGAAGCATTAAAGGATTATCGATGAAGCGTAGAGTTACAAGCTATGCAGTGACTGAGCCTTTTCACCTCCAAGTCTGTGAGTATTTAATGAGGGAGCGATTGTTTTCGCATGTCTCTTGCTGAATAACGTGTTCCATAAAAGATCTGCCGGAACCATCCGGAGTTTTGTCTACACCCCCTCCCTTGTGGAGTTATAACCACCTGCCTCCCTCTAAATAAACCTTTTTAGAACGTATTATGGCTTACGACTGAATCATTCAAGCTGATGTATATATATATATATATATATTTGGGGAGGTTTTATGTTTCATTTGTGGGAGGTTTTTATGCTTCTGCTTTAATTGGAAGAAAAGTGCAGCTGAAGCACATCGAATGCTTGTAGAAGTTTGTGGTGACAATGCTCCGACGGATAAATCATGTAGGGAATGGTTTCGACGTTTCAAGAATGGTGAATGGTGTTATATACTAAGAGCTGCTACAACCTGGCGATTCCATTACGGGTGATCGGTATAGGCTACAATTGATTCGTTTGAGACGTGCATTACAAGAGAAACGGCCGGAATACGATCAAAGACATGACAAAATTATTCTTCTGCGTGATAACGCTCAACATCACGTCGCAAAAGTCGTAAAAAATTATTTGGAAACTCTCAAGTGGGATATTTTACCGCACCAGCCGTATTCGACGGACGTTTCTCCATCTGATTACTGGTTGTTCCAACGGATGCAGCACGATTTGACAAGTCACCGGTTCACTTCTTTGGCAGGAATCAAAAATTGGCTCCTAACTTGGATCGCCTCAAAAGACGAGATATTTTTTCGAGATGGAATTCGAAAATTGCCTCAGAGGTGGGAAAAAGTAGTATCCAGCGATGAACAATACTTTGATTAATGTGTTCATTCATTTTATTCTGAAATAAATGCATTTTTGACCACAAAAAAACGGACCGAACTAACTTGTACTCCTAATAACATAGAAAGAAATAATAAAATGGCAGTTGGTGGGAGACAGCGTACTCAAACGTACATGTAGAGTTGTCCAACAAAGGGTTCATAAGGGACTTACATCCTGTTTACTTTTCATGCGCAAGTGCTGGATCGTAATACATATGATACTCTGCTAAATCTGAGTATGTTGCTCTCCCTGTAAGTTGTTTTTCTGGTTAAGCATACAATTCCCCGTGTTAGTTTAGTATTCAAATAGCTCGCCTATTTCCTTTCTATATTCTTTGCCATAGGTACTTCTAACTTTAGCCTTTTAACTTATAGTTTGCCTACAGTAAGAACTCCCCTTACCACAAAGTCTGAGGCCGTCTGCTGCTATGGAAATAAGAATAGCGCATTTCAGGCAGGGTAGCTTCTCTTCATTCAAGGGCTAACAGAATAGACAGAAGAAAAAAATTTCCTTTCTGTCGCCGACCTAAGTCAAAACCTGTCCTAAACAGTAACCCAACACCCCTACTTTAAATAGTTATGCCTCGTTACCATAGTCTCTGCCACGGGTCCAGACGAATGACTAGGGGAGTTCATACTTTAGACAAACTATATTTCTATTTTCTCCTGTCACAAACAGGCTTTGTTGTTTTTATTCCCCCTTTTTTGATTCATTAAATATCGATAACTATCATTAACTATTAATTTTCCAACTCCAAATAGGCATACATTTTTGACTTACTTTTGATAAAGATTTGAAAAGCGTGCATTAAGATTTGTAATTGCATGTGGTCTTAATAGAGAATTCGGCTGCGAAATTACGCTGTATATCAATAATTTTCCAATCAAGAAATAATCCTGTAAAGCACTGTCTAAATACAAACTCAACACAGAACATTTTTCGAATCTAAACCTGAAAAATAAATTTTAAATGTGATTCTAAAAACATTTGCTTATTGCTTAAAAAAGCAATAGAAAATAGAATAATTACCTTTCAAACCATTTCGAATTTATTTTCTTTTTAAATAGGTAGTATTTTTCGTGATAAGTTATCAAATTGGGAAACTTTTTTTTGAAAAAGTTGAAGTTACCCTAAATTATCTTAAAAATTGAAAATAACTATAGAAAGGAATGTGGTTTCAAAATTATACTGTGCATCAGTAGTTTGCAATTATCAGATAACTTTCTTTAATATACATGAAATAAAATATATTTTTTAATTTTTTTTATTATTCTTATCAGTTTTAATTTTTTAAAAGGTATGCATTCGTATTTCCTTAAAAGAGATTTAGTTGGTTGCTGAAAAAATAAAATACGAGTTAAAAATATGTTTTCCTCATATCAACGTATGCAAGTTATAATATTTCTTTATATTTCAACTTTAAATCATTTTAAAATTCTAAATCAGACTTTTTTCTTAAAAATGCATTCCCAGTTTATATTTTCTTCTATTTTTTTGCTTAATTTTTTAAATTACAGTTTAGAATAATGTAATTTTACTTGTCTATTACACCACTGTACAATAGTGTTATAATAGTACTATACAATAGTTTACTGTAGAATATTGGGCAATCGTCATTCGGAATTATGTATAATAATTAATTATACAAAGTTTTCCTGAATAATGAATAAAATACTTTTAAACAAAAAAAGTGTGCAAAATACTGTAATTGATTATACCTGTAATTAACTACTAATAAAAAATCGATAGTAATAAAATACTTGTAATCATGATTACAATTAGTCACAGTAACAAGTATATAACAATATTTTCTAATAAAATAATAAATATTTCAAGTAACAATATTTTCTAATAAAAAGTAGTTATGACCTCTTGTAATCATCCCAGAAAACGATTATTTACCCAGACCCCGGAAACTATCAAATACAGACCAACGAGTGCAGGCCATAGATATTCGAAAAAAAACCCACCAAACACCAAACCGATGGCTCACATATTCCAAGAGTTCTAACAAGCATCCGGGAATGTTGTTTTGATCAATAGAATGATCAATTTTTTGATCTATTTACGTATTTCTAATAGTCATTTGAGTCAAGTAATTTGAAAATTTGCAGAATATTTTATGAAAGATTTGAATTCAAAATAATCTTTGGGCATATATAATTTTAGTAGTGCCTTTCATAATGAATAAATGTAAACCGATTGAACTGAAAAAAGTGCAGAGTAGTATCCCTAGCTGGTAAATGCGAATTCTGCTCTTAGAGTTATCTCTGTAGGGATATCTCACAAACCAAAGTGCTGACGTCAGGAATCGTTCAATTGTATCATCGTTCACAGCATAAGAAAAATTCACGCAAGTGAATTCAGAGATTGGAATAAGAACTTGATTAGTGGAATGAAACCCGGAAAAATCTCACCAGTCGGGCTTCTCGTTCTGATCCTCGAATTTGCTTACGATTTTTTTTTTTTTTTTTGCCGTTAGAATGACCCTTAAAATATTCTCAGGGGTAAATTGAACACGGTTTAGAATCCGTTTAAAATCAAACTAATCATTGGGCTTTTTCGTGGCTTTCCTCTGAACTTAGTGCAAATAGAACTTAGTTCCATCAAAAAGTCCTCCACACAGGCTAGTTTATCCCAATGCTTGATCTAAGAGTCCCCTTGTCTTTTAGGCTGGGATAAAAGAAGACTACGGAGGTGAACATTGGTAGTTGTAAACCTGAAAATGGGCTGGTTCAGGGCTCGAAAAACCGCCCGTCCTCGGCGGTCAAAAATTCCCCTCGGACAACGAATTTCTCGAATCCGACGTCAGCGTGGACGGCCATTTTCCCGTTAATGTTCGTGATACATTTTCAATTTTTGTTGTCTTACAAGAGTCTAGCGCCTCATTTCCTAAAATGACACTGAAATTGAATTGATGTTTTCTCCGTCTCGTCTGGGAGTACTGCAGCTGTTGAACTTAGCAATGAACTTCAGCAATGAACTTACAAAAGAATGCATTACGTACTGGTCTTAAACAAGAAGCGGTAAACGCAATTATGAACATCTACCTAAATGGAAAATCCCTTTCAGATTTCTATTCAGAAACCTCTGTAAATCATTGGCTTGATTGTGGAACTGGCAAACGTCATATTTGATTCATTTAAAAAGGGCAGTACCCTCGGATAAATTGACATTTCAGATAACTTGACCTTTGTCTTTTAAATTATTTCATAAAACAAATACTAGGTTACTATTAGTAACCTAGTGTTTCTTTTATTACTCTCTAATGTAATCTTAGTAACTACTAATTCATTGTGTAATTTATATAAATGTTTGTAATAAGTAAGAGAAAATTACATTTTTATTTATTTAGAAGCTACGAGTTAGTTTCAAAGGAGGACCGGTATATTGTTGGACAAGCCGTCCTTGGGAACGGGTAAAATTTCTGAGTTTTTTCGAGACCTGGGTTGGCTTTTTAACACCGGTTATTGTAGAAAATAAAATAATAACACCTCTTATGAACCAAAATGCAACATCTGTTTTTTTCTAGCAAATTCAAATCTGAAATAAAAAGGAGGGGTATAATTTTTTGAAGTTGACCCCACTAAATTTACTAACCCCTTTTGAATTTACTGAGGTTGACCCCACACTACCTAAGGGGAAAAGATTGTTAGGATGTTCTGTGTATTTGAATTCCTCATTTGAAGCGATTTTACGAGCTTATTTTTAAATTTTTGAGTCGATGTGTATTTCTCAAATTTTTGAATCGATATGTATTTCTCGTGGTATTTCAGCATTTCCATTTTTTTTTGTACCTTGTCTTGGGCTGTGCTCTGTCCATCCTAGGATTTTCCAACCTGAAGTTGGGGTAGAGGGTCATAACAATAGATATGATCCATCAATGTGTCAAAGGGGAAAATGTATTGTTAAGAATAGATCTTTGAAGTGGGGACTCTTGAATTTTAACAAATGTCCATCGCCAAGCATTTGGCGAATGAAACATCTCTTTAGCAACCCCTAAAGATTAAACCACCACGTGTTGTCAATATAGTATTTTTAGCAATCAAGATGGATATATTTTTTCAAAATTTGGAGAAAAAAAATCCTAAAACATGAAAAGTACCTCTATTATTTTCATGGGGAATTGAAGAACAAGACAGCTTGGTCTTGTATCAGAAAAGAAAACGGGTGTAGAGCATAAAACAGCAATTTTTTGTTAATTGCTTGATGGTTCATTACACTATCACTTCGTTTAACAAGTCCTATACATCTACCTGAATCATTTTAATTTTGTTTCTTCCTAAAAATCGATTAAAA
>NC_092206.1:98466416-98482621 GCF_043381705.1 Parasteatoda tepidariorum
ACAGCCCCCGTAACTTACAGTTACAGACCAAGCTTCAACCGCAGTCGATTCTAGACTACACTGGCTGTTACTTCCATAGCTGAAGCTTGGCTTTTACGTTGCAATGCTGTAGCATCCGTGGGGGTGGGGTGTATGCTCAGCTAAACGTTACGTAGTCTCGCATCGATAACGGTAGAAGCCTGGCCTGTAACTGTAAGTTACGGTGACTGTAGCGCCCGGAGAAGAAGCTCGGCTTTTACGTTACAACGCTGTTGCGTCCGTGGGGGAGGGTGGAATGCTAAACTCAAACGTTGCGTAGCCTCGCATTGATTGCTTGCTGTTTGCTCATCCTGTTGAAGTCTATGTGAGGCTACGTAACATTATCCTGATGAGTTTAAAGTTTCACAAGTATCCAGTACCCAAGTGTTGGATATGCCTCAAGGAAATGACGAATCTCAAGGGAATGTTGGATGAAGCCCATGTGTCTTGTGATGAAACAGAAGTGTTGGATATGCCTCAAATGTTAGATGATTCAGAAGTGTTGGATATGCCTCAAACGTTAGATGAATCAGAAGTGTTGGATAAGCCTCAAGTGTTTATTGCATCAAAAGTATTGGATATGCCTCAAGTGTTTGTTGAATCTATAGAGCCCCAAGACGTGTTTTTTAATGTGGATTTTTAACTCATTGCTCCATAGGTGGATCAAGAATGGGATAACATCCGAGACTTTTTATACAATTTTTCGGACTCTTTGGAGGCTTTGGATTTACGTACAGTTGTGATACCCTGTTGGAAAAGACAGTATCCATTTATTCCGGGAAAACTCTTTGATCGATAAAAAAACAAAGGAAACGCATATATAATGTAAATATCGCATAGTATTGAAAGTATTGTGTTGTATTGTATGTATTTTAAATTTGAATGTATTGTATTATAATATAAATAAATAAAACCCTAGGGTTTATTTTTTGTTCAGTACTGTTTGTCATTCTTTAAGATTTCATTTCTTGTCACATGGCCAAACAGGATGTCATAACATTTTGTGGACAATCAGAATGCCGCACGTCATAACTCTTCATCCTTTTTCGCGTACAAAAGGGGATTCCATCCATCACACCATCTAATATGTTTAGTCTCTCTAAGATGGATCAGCTCATGAGAGAACAACTCTCATCATTACAGATTTTACTGACAGAACATAATTCTCGAATGTTTTCTATTCATGGCGCACACAGTCTCAGAAAAACATGTGAGCAGAAGATATGTAAAAGTTTTTGTCAATGGCAGAAAGAATATCACATCTCCCAAGATTATGAATATAGTCTAGTACCTTGTGAATTTTTGTTGTTGATGAAGAGATTAGAGTCAATCGACATACAACTCTAAAATTTTGCCTGCAATTTGTCTGGCAGAACCCTAAAAACCTTACTATTACTTTTAATTCTCTTCAAATGCTTTTAAGTAAACTCAATAACTTACTATATTTTCACGCAATTAATTAAATAAATCAATTTCAAAATTCATAAGTTGTCTTTCACCTTTCAAGTTTTACAAGGCAGCCGAAGCACCTTCATTTTGACAACACGTTCGTTGTTAAAGCGGTTTCCTGTATTTCGTGGATAGGATATCAGTTAGATCTCAAGTAAATCAAATAATAAATATATCTAAGATGACATCACTTCATTTACTGGAAATTCATTAATGATCAATCAGTTACAGACGCAACCAATAGGAATACGTTCCTGTTAGGATAAGAATACGAATCGTCTGATTAGGATTAGTGGAAGTGAATATTGATTGAATGATAGTGGAACATTGGTCTAGTTGTACCTCTAACTTGAACATCTGTATTTAAAAAAAAGAACATTTTAGTTGTAAGTAAATTCAGCCCTGAATCTAACTATCTGTGAATTAAATTTTGGTTGATAAAATTATTTAAAAGTGGCAAAAAACTAAACCTTTTTTATACTTCACTACCATTTTAAATAGGTTTTCATTATTTTATGTTTTTGTAAATGTACAAAAAAAATCGAGTTTTAATTAGTTTTTATTTCGAAGCGCAATATCGAGAAAATATTCTTAATTTATGATGACACTAGAACGCCACCTACTTTGAAACCATCAGCCTTTTTTTGAAGCATTCGACGAATATTTCGGATAATTTAAACTGTTAATTTTGGAAAAGTTAAAGTGTTGAATAATATATAACTAAACTTATTTCAGATAAATAAATGTCTAATACCGCTTTTCCTAAGAAAGTCATAAAACTGAGAGGAAGAAAAGAATTTGGCGACAAAAATTAGCGAGTAAACTTCTTTGATAATAAAAAAAAGAAAAAAAATACCCTTTATCTTCAACAAATTGTTATCTAATAAATAACCGTTATCACCATTTATATCTAAAGTAAAATGTATTGCTTCAAAACAATGAATCTTTCTGGTTGTAATTGTAAAGCTATTTTTCATTAAAAGCGCAACATAAAAACTGTATTTATTATTATATTCATGTTGAGAGCAAAAAAAAAATATTGTTTTAAATAATATTCCACATAAGTGGAGCAAATATGAAAAAGAAAAACACAGTTGTTATTGATTTAAGTATACATGCGTTTGAAGGCCACAGAAAAGAAATATGTGTGTGCATGTTTGTTTTATTGATGTTAAAATAAGTAAGTCATAATACTATTTTCTTTTTAACTATTTTACTCTTCTTCGATGTTTCGTTAATTTGTAATTATTTAAAAAATTATTATTTTTATGTATTCGCATTTATAATAAGATTATTTCCATATTTTATGTTATATGTATAATATATATTCGCATCTATAATGAGAATATGTCTATATTTTCTCATATATGTGTATAGTATAAAAACGCATTGAGACCGCGTGTTTATTTTAATATCGAAACAATTAACTTATATTTCAATTTTTTCATGTCCGTTTTATTTTGTTCGATATTTTGTTAAGTTGAATTTTTTTGACAATGCATACAAAAAAAAATATTTCTGCGTATCTTTAATGTGATTATATTTTTATCCTATGAATTTTCCTATTTTACGATGTAAATAATTTTACTATGCAGAATGAAAAATATTTCACTTCGGTGTTTCTTATGTTACGTTTTTACTTTATTAATAAATTTTTTTACTGTCAGTTAAATAAAAATTTTTAATAATATTAATAAATTTTTTATAATATTTTATCCAGAGGACATAAATGATTTGAACGTATTTTTGTGGCACAGGAAGAGGAATCAATCTAACAGTACTAAATGTATACGGCAGTACATAATCTAAAATAGCGGTTAAAATGCTTTTTTTTTTTGGTCGTATGCCTGTTTTCAGGCAACGGGGGTGCGGTTATTCCTTTTGTCAGTGGCGCCATCTATGGCCAGGAATTCGACTTCTGCCCCGCCATTCACACAACTGCAACCCGTTTATAGGGCGGGTCACATTCACACACAAAGGAGAAAGGACTTAGAACACACACAGAGAGAGAAAGAAACATCCATGCCTTGCCCGGAATTCGAACTCAGAACCATTATGATGCAAGGACAGTTCCATGCCCCCTACACAGGCCGTTCGGCAAAATGCGTAATAACACTTTTAAGTTACTATTAGTGATTTATTTTTGTGGCGAAACTTAAAAACCACTCTTGTGCTATATACATGGAAAATATAATTTATAAAATTCAAAATAACCTTATGATTGGTAAAAATATGTTGAAATTAATATGCAATTTCAATAATAAAATTTCCTAGAATATTTAGGCTGTAAGAAATTTCTAAGATTCCGTTCCGATTTTAGAATCGTATTATTATTTAAACTCAGTTGACCATCCTTTATTTTGTTATCCATGACAATGTTAGCTGAATGAAAATGACAGAATAGTCCAAAGGGTCATACCATCGGCCAAGCTCAAAGCTAAGTGTTATTTTAATTGTGTTCAATGGATTCTAAGTTCTGGAAAAAGTTGGAAACACAGCATATCAAAATAATAAATGACGATAATAATACTTTTAACTCTTTTAATGAAAAGAAATATGCATGATAAAATAAGCAAAAATACTTATTATTAAAATTTTCTTATGATTTTTAGGTTTGGGTTCTTGAATTTAATTTTAAATTCAAGTAAATGTTAAACTAAAGGAAATATCAAGAATATAATAGAAATATGGAAAATATAGGTATGAATTTTTTTATTTCTTATTTTCCGATATTTTAAAATCTGTGATATAAAAGTATTTTTAATCATCATTCTTGATCAAATGATAAAGTTTCAGTTACAACACCTTCGTGCAGCTGAGGCACTCTAGTCGGTCATTTGCTGTAATATCCCCTTACAGCCGAATTTCGTCACACTTTTCTAACAGGCATGTCCCGCATTGATGCTTGCCTTTTTTTCACACAATGTTGCTTTTCTGTTAGCATCAAGGGCTCTACGCACGTATCGACGTATTCGGTTATTAAGTGTAGGTGGTCGGTCACCACGTTGCCCATGGCCGAAATAAGGTATTCTTGAAACTACAGATCTAAGAGTGTTGAATTTTGTCACAATTTCCGAAACGGAATGTCCCATGCTTCTATCTTCAACTACTATTCCTCGTTCATAGTTTGTTAATTTTCGTCTTGCGGTCATATTTACATCAGAAACATTCTCAGATAACTAGAAAACAAATGTAATTTCAGGCAGAGCACTACCTATATATATATTTTACTCGCGATACTTCTGTCATATGTATATTTGCATATTGCTCTCCCATGACTTATGTCACCTCAGTGTATGATATTAAGAAAATTTAAAACAGGATCAAAATGTAGTTTCTGGTGTGACAAAAAGGGTTTGTTAGCTTTTTCCTCGTAAGCGATTTTATTAGCTCGTAAGTATTTACGATTACATTGTCAACGAATACTTCATCACAAGATTGAATTGAGCTGAGAAACTTTGCGTTTAAAAATAAACCTTATACTAATCTAGATGTAAGGCATTTCTCACCTGAAGACAAGCTTCATGCATATAATTTTTTTTCGAGCGTGAAAACCCTATGCCAATCTCGATTTGAAGTTGTTTTATTGAAGGTTGTTTAACATGGCCCAGAATGAGGGCAGCGTGCGTAGAATAGAGCCAGATTAACACAGACCGAGTAGTAACGATACGCTCTAGTAGCTATAGTTTTAGAGTAAACGATTAGCAGTATTTAGAAATATTAGTTAACCTCAAAAAGGCTTCAATAAGTTTTTAAAATCATTGCATTGACATCGGTTTCAAAACATCAATGCGTGCTAGCGCAACTTATCTCAGTAGAAATTGTTTTTAACGAGTTTGGCATCGTGTGATTATCCTCACAATAGGATATATGTCTTTAATCGTAAATGAAAAATACCTAAAAGCTACTTGTGTGTTTCATTAAATAGATTATATGGAGCCGCGGTAGCTCAGGGGATGGATCGTTCGCCTCCCAGTAAGACGGCCCAGGTTTGAATCTCAGGGGTGGCTTATTGCTAAGAATTCTGCTTCCGGCTCGCACCAACTACAGTGACGGTGTAAATTATCCTCAGTGGTAGACGGATTATGGATTTTAATTTTCTTACCGTCAGGCTGACCCTGGAGGTTTTTGTTCCTTTTCTCTTTATGTTACGCAAGTGCTGGTTAGTACCATCGAAAAGTCCTCCACGAAGGCCAGACTGTCCCAATGTTTGAGTAAGGAGTTCCCTTGTCTTCAGGGTAGGGATCAATATTACATGGCCACCGAGTTGAACATTGATAGTCGTAAACTCGGAATTGCGTCGGCTATTCAACGCCGGTTATAAAATAAAAGGAATTATATGAAATAGCCACTTACCGTTATATACTACCTGTGCCTAAAACAATTATAAGTTCCATTCTAGAGAAAAAATAATTGTATTTCTGAAGGAAAATTTAATATTTTTTATGTAAATTTTCCTCAAAGGTAGCTTAGTGGATGAACACAATAATACGGCATAAATGGTTCAAATTAAAACCTAAAATCTGAGCATATCCTATTTTTTCCGAACTCTAACCTGCTGAGTTATTTCTTCTATAAACTAAATGCAGAACTTATATCTTTTAGGACAAAAACGAAGGGGAGAGATAACTTATAAGGTACAATGTAAGAAAGTGAAAATAGAGTCTTCAAGAAACGTACGTTATACAGACTATATATCTCAACCGCCTACTTTAGAAAGTATAACTCTTACGTCAATAGCAATAAGACTGTGGACTGAACCCGATATAAATGAGGACGTAAAGTAGCATTCTATGCGCTATGGATCTGAAATTATATGCACCGGACCGAGAGAGGCTTATCATAATTTGGAAGAAAGAGTAACTGAGAAATTAGCAGATCTTCGCTTGCCTGATCTACTAAAAATCAAAGTATCTGATGTCATCAGACCTATTGGATTGCTGTTACTGAAATGTTTCGATTCGAAAGACGATGAATATTGTAAAGATCTTTTTGAAAAACATTACACAGTTTATTGGACAGGCATCATCGATAAACGTAGATCACTTGTAGAACTGATCAAAAATGAAAACCAAGAAAACATTATTTGTCAATTGTATGAGTTAGCGTGTAAATACTGTTTAGATGTTTTTTCTTTATGGGAAAATATACCACTCGATAAAAAAAAATTACTTACATCTGAAGCAAAAGAGCAACCATTATGGTTATGATTATTGGACTGCTTACATAAATGAAGAATCTGTTAAGTTAGATTAAGAAGACTGATCATCGTAATATCTATGACTGTAATTTCAGCATTCATCACAACATGGTTACGTTATCAATTTTTGTTTGCAGTGAATTTAGTCTCCGATATTTTTGGCACAAATTGACGGCTGAACAGAAAGAAGCTAATATAGAAAATTGGTTAGAACAAATTATACAAAAATATAATAGAGTATTGAGTAGAAGATATGAATACCAAAACTATCACGTATTTACTAATATTTTGTGTTTTTTGTTATCTCATTTAAAGGATCAAAACCAGGTTTTTCAAATTCATTCTGAAAAATTACTGAAAGCTTTATTTTTCGATTGGCCATATCAGCGCTTCTTCTTATCAACAATTAATTTAATGTTCGACTATCTTGAAGAGGACACATATGCTAAAACGATGACATACATTGTTAGAGAAATCAAAGAAGGGAGAAACACTGTGGAATTGTTTAGAAAAATTTGGCGTAGAAGTCCAGTAAGACTCAAAAACGCATGTCTGCCAGTAAATAGATGTCACGCCATTCGTAACTTGCTTTCTGTTGAAGACTTGGAAACAATCAATTTAGTACTAAGTAGTTTCTCAGCCAATGATAAAAAGGAAGTAATATTTAACCTAATCGGAAGTGAAGAGCTGCGGAAGCTTCTATATCTAAGTAAATTCACTCTGCTTGATTCTTTGGCAAAAAATACTCTTCCGTCAGATTGTGATATCAAACGTTTCAAAGAAAGTTTGGAACAGAAGTATGGAGACGGACTGTACCATGAATGGATTCTTGGCAAGAATTTTCAAGCAGTAGACGAAATGTTAAAGTGGGTTATTCAAACTACTGAAGAGATTGAAAGCTTTAAGAAAAATAGACTTAATAAGTTTTCAATATGCACATCATTAGTATGCTTGGGTGATTTTGGACTTATTGACCGATTTATGAATTGGTGTTTTAAAAGTGTAGATGAAAGTAATAATTTTAAACAATCATACGTACGTAATTCTACGGCATGCATACAATTATTACAAGGATTAGGTTATTCCGGTGAAAACGGGTGGGATTTTTTTTGAGGAGTTTTTAAAATACAGCTCATATTATAGTTGCAAATTTTAAAAAATTATGCCTGGAACAAATAGCAAGTTTAGTAGATCGCTATTACTTCGAATATGCTATGCATCTTTGACACTGGTGCTTGGATTCTTCCAAAGAAATCAAGGAATTTAAGAATGAATTGTTCCTGTCCGAGGAAGGAAGTAGAATTATTTTTTATGAAATAGACCGAAAATATCCTAACTGGAACAACGTCAAAAACATTTTGAAATGGGTGCGTGTGTGTGTGTTATATGGGTTTTAGAACGAACGGACAGTTCTTAAACCAGTTAAGTTATTATACTTTTAAAAAATCGCCAATTAGATGACATGTTTCCACATAGATGAAAATCATCAAAATCACAGCCTTATTCTCAGTTTCGGAACATTACTATGATCCCAGGTAATGCAGAATTAGAGTAAGTTTTAAAATACTAAAAAATAGACCGCAAACGCTTTTCATTTTCACATTACTCGGGCTTTTCTCCATGTTTACGTTTTGCGCCATTTTCAAAATAAGCATAGACAGCGCTGGCTTTAGATAGTCTAAACTTGACCCAACAGTCATGAGTAACAGTTGCAAACTCACAGCAGTTATATAAAGATAACTTATTATTCGCAAAGCATCATTTCATATTACGACGGAGCCTTCGAAAAACAGCAGCCATAAGCTGATAAAGAAACATTAAAGGTATTAATTGATTCCAACCGGCGAATAAAAATTCATGAAATCATTCAGACATTAAAAGTCGAAGGTATAACCTTAAATCTTGACAAAGTCACGCGTTTTTAAGAAAAGAAGTTTTTTTTATATACATTGTATGTAGATCGGTTTTTGATTGGGTTGTCTGCAACAATGTCTCAATCAAATATTTTAGCATCATGCTTCTGCCAGGAAGATGGTAGAAGTTGCTGGACCAGAATGAAAAATATATGATTCAAAAAATCGTATGATTCAAAAAATATTTATTCACTATTAAAAGAAATCGCCTTTTATTTTCATAAAAAAATCTAAAAATATAAAATTACTTTCTGAACAACCCAATAAAAAATTCCTTAAAAGATTAATCTTAGCCCATTAAATTATAAGTATGTTCTACTAATACAAATTGAGTAGTTGAGTCTGTCGGAGTAAAACTTTTAAACTTTAAATATTTTTTCAGAAATTTTATGTGAGTTTGAAGTATAAAAAAATATCTTAAACTCGATCCACTATGCAGCTAGGGTTAAAAAAAATTGAAAAAAACTTCATTCTCTAAACTATCACTGCAGTTCAAGGGAATAGTAAATGGTATGTTTTTTTTTATTCCGAAATCAAAGAGTACACATATGTAGCAAAGATTACTTTCTTTCTAAAAAATTGTACTTTAAAGCTTTCATTGGGTACTTATGTCTTCTACTCTCTCCAATTACTGCTGAAAATTGTAACCTTTCGGAGGAAACGACAAGAATAATAAGTAAGACGTCGTCGTTTATCACATTTTTTTTCGTACACCAGTCTTATCGGCAAATATTTTTAGATTTAAGCTGTTATTTTAAAATTTTCTCCACCAGATATATTTATAATTTGTTGTTTTTAAATTTAATTATAATGGATGCTTTTGGGCGTTGAAAAGTCTACCTTACACAGACAATGTTCCTTTAAACGTTGAAATTAATTTTTTATTTTTAATATTTTATTATTTTTATGGATGTTGTTTAAGATTTTAAGTTATTAGCGTATGTATATTTGACCGAAGCGCCACCTTTAATTTTCTTTAGATTTATTTGTTTTAATATTTCACTTTAGGTTGCGTGGCAACCTGAGATAGTTTTTGTTGTTGTTCTTTTTTGTTGTAATTTAGAATTATAATTTTTTAGAATCCGTTTTTGATGCTAAATTATTAGTTATTAAAAGATTAAAGTTTTGTATTTGTTGTCATTCATCTGTAGAACTTGTAGTTCATTTGATTGATTTTATTTAAAAGGCGTCCGCATTATTTATTTTCACTTGTTAACGACATAATAAATCTAGTTTTTTGTGTTTACGCAAGTATAAGAATCCTGGTATGCCAAGTATCATAAAGAAATACTTAAAATCTAGTGTAATATTAACGGTAAAACGTGTTAAATAGCACAAAATTAAAAATTATCACTATATATTAAGATAAATTTAGTTATGCTTTTATCAAAGAATTAAAAAAAGGAGCAATTATGAAACAGTTGAGATTTTATTTTTATGATTAGGTACTTGTACTACAAGAAGAAGATACCAGCACATGTGAGCTATGACGTCAGATGGTAGTCATAAGCAAAATGGTGAGTTAAAGTTGAGCTAAGTTTCTCATCATAAGTCAGAATGATAATTAACAGTAAGTTACTTAAATACAGCGCCGTATCACTCATCGAATTTATTGAAATATGATTTATTCACTTCTACGTCTTTTTCATAACTGAGATTTATTATTTGTTTATGCGTTTTATTGTAATCGTAAAATATTTTTGTTTTTTGTAACTGGCAACTTCGATGCATAGTTAGTTTGTTTATGTCCTACATGCTTTTGCTCCTGTCTTGGTGTTAAATATATATATGTTTAAAGAATTGAAATCTTCGTGAAAGAATATAGATTACGCCACTTAAAAGAATTGATAATTGACGGGCTTGGTTTCCTCGAAATATAAAGGATAGAACAATTGCTGACGTTAACAAATGCCACGTTTCAACAACCAATCAGTATCAATTAAAGCTCCTTTACTATGAGAGCTGAACTATCCGCCATGTTGAATCAGGCAAGTTCGCAAGTTAACGCTGTGTTAGTATTAGCGTGAGAGTTTAAAGACAATTTGGAAACCTAAAATTATTGATATGGATGGTTGTGCAGCAGTAAATGGTACAAACAGTTCAAAAAAAGGCTTTTGAATGCTCAGATTTCCTTCAAATTTGAAAAGAAAGAAGAAACGGATAATAAATTGCAGAAGATACAACTGGCTGCCTGGAAATGGAGCTCGCTAATGAGAGGTAAATGCTCATTTATTCTTAATGAAGAAGTGAGTCGATTTTCTTCTTTTCTTTTTGTGCTTACTCCATTAATTTCTGTTTCGATTCAAAATACATTTTATTGGGTTTATTACCTTTGCTTATATTGGGTTCGTTGCAATTTTTTAAAGTTTTGGCTGATGCTTTGTTGAAATTTTCCATTGTTTTATTGAAATATCATTATGTTTTGGCCGCGATTCCTGTTACCACGGTGCTCCGCGCAAACAGGAGTGGTGCCAAACATAAGTCGCCAATTTTACCAAGGGGCACCCTCAAGTTTTTTTTTACCTATAAACGATATTAGGTTGCTAGAATTAGTTTTTGAATGCTTGTTTTCGTCTATTTTTTTTTCTTCTTAAAAATAAGTGAATAACTTTCAGGGTTACTTGAATTGTACAGTTTCAACTATGTACCAAATATAACAATTTTCATTGAAAATTGCATTTATTAAGTATATAGTTATTTAAAATATGGCTTTCAAACAGCATCTATTGATTTATTTAACAAATTTTAAGTTTTTATGTGCAATAAAACCAATAAATTAAGGCAAGAGATTGGCTGAATAAGTATTCGCCAAACTTATTTCAGAATCGTCACGCTTTCTATTCACTTTTAAGTATTTCTTTTTTGTTAATAACAAATATTTACCTGTTTTTTTATTGTATTCCTTTTTATTTCACTAAGATCAAGTAGCTACTTTCTTAATCTTGGCTAATCTGAGTTTGTTTTTTAGTTATTTATGGTAATATATCGCCTGATGTTCAAGCGATTTATTTACTTTCATCATAAGAAATCTATTTCATATGCGATCTTTCATGTATTTTTGGATCTACCAATGTTTTTTTTTTCTTTGTAATTCTTGTGTTCAATTTCTGAAATTATTAGTTTCTGTGTTAGAAAATTTCATGGGAGTATGTTTAAAAATTGTAAATTCAAAATTTTTTTAATGTGATTTGATTTAAGTATGAAAATAAAAAAAAGTATTCTAACTATTTTTGCAGGTTCATTTTGAAGAATCTCAACTGGAAATAAACAGAAAAGATGCTAACAATAAATCAAAATCTGAAGCTATTCCAACAACTTTTTAAACTTTCCCCTTAAAAATTCCCCCAAAAAGACTGAAAGTAATAGGCTGTCCTAAACCTGGATCAATTTTAGATAATCTTAAATCTAATGCTATTATAAATTTATTAATTTCTCTAAATTTCCTTAATTTTTATTATTTTATAATTATTAAGGAACCAAAAATGTGTAAAAACTATTTCTATCTAGCAATGAATAATATATAGATATATTTTTTTAAAATTGTATTCTTTATTTATGTTCTACTTATTTAAATAAATGTTATGAAAATGTGATTAGAAACAAGATGTTTATCTAAATAAATTATTTAAAACATTTTTATGCTTCGTTTCTTACCCTCCCCATAAAACTCTAGTTTCTGTTTACTTCATTAATTCTTTTTATATAATAATAATAGCTAAAACTCTTAATTCAAATGAAAAAACTAATTTCAAATTAATTCTTGATTTTGAAGCAAAATTTATTATTTCACGTGTTTGTATACATTTACATTTAGAATATTGCATTATAAATTTAATTATTTTGATTGCGAAAACATATTTAAAAATATTTAAGATTAAAACATGTTTTTTTTTCTATTTTAATTTTGTTAAAAAAACCTGAAAATAAATTGGAAAAACCCAAATCTAACAGAAGCAGAATTTAGTGCCAAATTTACTCTGAAATCATTAAAAAAAAGATTGATGTAATTGGCATGCAACACATATACAGTTTCTTATTTAACACTTTTAATCTGTAACAAAATTTGCAATGAATTTGTATAAATATAAAAAAAAAAGTTTCCGAAAAACAATGCTTATCGATTCACGCTTTTCTTTACTGATTATTCTATAGTTGAGGTAAACGTCATTTGCAGTGATAAGTTGCCAAATCTTGTAGCTCTTCATTATTGATGGAAAAGCTTTTGCTCCGAAATGAATGATAAGTCGGCCTCTCTAATTTAGGGGCTACTCACACTACGTCATTAGCAGGTATCCCACTACGTATGGAACTTTAACATACTTAATAAAATTATTGAAGTTGCAAGTAGAAACATATGTAGTTTTGTAAATTTGCGTTATGTTTGATTTTTGATGATTGGTTGATGAATAATTTTTGGATTGCTTAATTTTGCGGCTTTTTTTCCTCGCTTTATATCACAAATATGTCCAAAAGACGTTTTCCATTGTAATCCAACACTCTCTAAGCTAACCAATGGTAGAACACACATAACATGAATTAACAAATCAGATGCGATACATCTGTAAATTTATCTAAGCAAATAAATTTTTTTTATGAAAAAAATACAGATCTCAAATTTACTGTTCTTATGCAGATGTACTACTAAATGCAAGTTCATTTTTTTCATAAATTGAACACTACGGTTCTGTTCATAGACTAAATTTTCATGTACTTTAAACGTACTTTGAAGAAAATAAGGTTTTTAAGTGGAAAAAAGGGATTGTTTTTATCAATTTAAATTCTTAACAGAAGAACTGAAATCGTAGATCATAGTTTCAAGTACTGTCAAGCCATTACAAAATGAGTTCTTGAACTTAACTGAAAACTTTTCGAGATGAGTTCGGGAAATCCAAAGCTGCTCAAGTTCGAAGAGTCGCTCATCTCCACCGAAGGAATAGAGCTCTCACATCCAAATGAGGAGACCCAGGTGCGATCCCAGTGATAACTGGTCAATTCGAATTTCGAAAACGGGTCGCACAGACCACAGTTCGAATGTAAAATATCCTCAGTGGTAGACGGATCATGGGTTAGAGATCCGTTACTGTCAGGCTAACCATAAAGGTTTTCACGGTCTTCCTCCCCAGGCAACGCAAACGAGTTAGTTTCATCAAACAGTCCTCCAAGAATTCAAAATCCTAATACTTGATCTAGGAGTTCCTTTGTCTTCCGGATTGGGTTCAGAATTACAAGGCTACGGAGCTGAACATAAGTAGCCGCAAATCTTAAATTGGGTCAGCTTTTTAACGACGGTTGGTTATAAAATAAGATCCGAGTCCACCAGAGCTTGAGTGATTACTTAGAGTCTACCTGAGGATATACGTCGGAAAATTTCTTCGGTTCTTAGTGTGAGAACATCTAATCTTTAAAAATATGCATTGACGAATGGAAAATACATAATAATCTAATATATATAATTCTCTTACGTGGCTCCCAAATTTTGGCTGTATTTCTTTTCCACCGGTGGCAACGTTTTCTTTGACGGCGAATCGACCAATGATTGCCGCTAAAAATGTCACATGCCAAATCTAGCTGAGGTGGCTCGATATATAGCGCTTTTAAAAACGGAAACTGAAATAACCAGAGAGCATCAGCTGCGGCAATCTCATACTATTAAGCTAGGCAGAAGTCAGCAGTCTTTGTCGATGGATCTCTATTTTAGTATTTTGTCGAAAGCGCTTTTTTTCACTAATTTATATGTTACGAATTTATTTGACGATTTTTGATTTATATCATGAATTATACCATAGCACATTTCTAATAGGCTTAACGAATTACATGTCATTTATTTGAATTCAAATTTATTTTAATGACTTAGTATTTGCTAAAAAGATGTAATTTAAAAAAAAAAGGAAGTTTTTATATGGTTTTGAATGATTGTTTTGAATTCTTAGAATTTTGTGCATTTGCAATGTACCTAAGTTAGAAGCGATCGAAGCGAGCTTGGTTTGCAAAGCAAACCATATAAGATTGCGTAGCAATTTTCGAGGGTTGGCGAGCGTTAGCGAGCAGGGGGCGCAGCCCACTAGTAGGTTAATAATATGCAAAATGTGTGTGGTATTAAATTAAAAAGGGAAATAAATGTTTTACGTTTCTGTTAGAACGTTCTTTTACGGACAAAAACTATGATATACTTGGAGGCTAAGCCTATGTTCGCTCACGCTCGCCAACCTTAAAACGGTGATCACTTCACATCATTCACGATGCATTAAATATTACATTTTACTACTAGACAAAATATAATCTTTCACTTAAGTCATTTGAACGCCGCAAGTTCGCCACACTTACTATAGCTTCGCTCAAATCGACCTGTTAAGGAATGATGTCATATGTCTGAAGTAGTATTGACGGAAACTCCAAAATGATTAAAACGAAAATTGAAAAAGAAGAAAACAAAAAGAATTAAAATTTTAAGCTAAAAATATTAATCGTAAGCATCACAAAATGAAAGCTCCGAACAGAAGTTGCAGATCTCTAATTTTTTATACCTCATAAATTTTACAGTTTTTGAACTTAATAACTGAACCAAACGTTTGTATAGAAGTAGTGAAAAAGTTTATCAAAATATACCTTGTATAACTAATATATCTTAAATTTCCTGCAATAGTCATATTGCTTTTCTTTAATACCAAAGATAACTTTCAGAGCAAGGAACTTAATATGATTAAATTATCTGTGCTAACAGCGAGACTTTTCATTGTCAGTTATTTGAAGTGCGAATTACATCTTGGAATTCTGACATTATCTTATTTTTCGGTTTTGGCATCAACTAAAGCAAACTGTCAACTTTGTTAGATATTCCTTGACATAAGTTTCCGCCTGGACGACCGCCGAATGGATTTCACAGAAAGGAACTATGTCTGATACAGCAGTTTCATGAAGCCACGACGGAGCTGCTTTTTGAGTTGCGTCGATAAATGCCTTTTAGCCATTTTTCTCCTAAATTCAATAAAACTAAAACATAAAAAAAAACGTTTCTATTTGTTCATCTTTCAATGTGCTATTGTCAACCGTATAAGAGTGGAAAGTTGAATTTCAACATTTCAAATTAAATCTAGCAAATCAAAAACTGTCTCTTAGAGGATAATAAAAATAATAAGAATTTCTTGCATGAATACATATTTCATTTAGTATGGGATTTGGTTCGTAAATTGAAGAAAAAAAAATACTAATTGAGAGTATTTTCCTTCTTTCAAGAAATTCATGACTATTCTTATGAAATTTCATAAATCTTAAAATTCGTTTTCATGTATTCAATGCTAATAAATTATTAATAATTGTTAATGTAAAATTCGATGTTAATTGATACGCATGAGTAATCACATATCTTAAACACTTCTACTTAAAAAAATATTTTTTGTATATATATATATGTTATAAGAAATAGTTTGTGAAAAAAAAAATTTAGTTGCACTATCGGAAATAGTTTGTGAAAAAAAAAATTTAGTTGCACTATCGGAATTATATTTGTACTTACATATAAAATCAAAAGTAGTTTGAAAAAAAGGTTTTATTCATTCAAAAATTAATTGATTTTGTAAATCAAAGAAATTTCAATGATGAATAACTGATTTTCTTAGATCTAAATA